>NW_027499058.1:0-47566 GCF_021521415.1 Bidens hawaiensis | reverse complement strand
TTGTCACACCCGCCTGAGCGGCGGAAACAGCCGGGCGCACGCGAGTGGGAATTGATACTTAAGCACGGGCCATTGCAAACATTCAAAGTAAGATTTTCATCGCGCATGAAAAGTTTAATACAAATACATTACATTGTTTAAAATTTACATAAAAACATTCAAGTATAAAATTGTTGAAGATTTCCACGCCATATCCCCATGCGCGGCTGGGAACAACCACGCGCATCGAAGGGATAGAACTAAAATCTTCCAAAAAGCTAGTTTAGATGTTCAGCGTGAGGTGCTCTAAGTGTGACTCCATGCGCTACCTAGTTATCTCCTGAAAGACACGTAAAAACATTTGAATCAGTATAAACTGAGTGAGTTCACAAGTCTTAGTAACTTGATAAATCGTATTGCATCATAATCTTGATACAAATCATTCTGAAACACATTCTGATAGCATCATTAAAACACAAGCTTGGTAAAACATAGTTCTATCAACATATTCTGATAAAATCGTTCGCGGGTTACGCGCGAACATTACTGGGAACTGTGCTCGTCTATGCAAAGTGGCGCTGCCACTACGAGCTAAAATAAGTAATACCGTCCCGCGGGTTACGCGCGAACGTTTCAGGAACATGTGGCTCGTCCATGCAAAGTGGCGCTGCCACTACGAGCTAAAATAATAATTCCGTCCCCGGGGTTACGCGCGGACGTTGTGCCGGAAAACAAGGCGCTCGTCCATGCAAAGAGGCAGCGACCCCTACGAGCGGGCTCAAACCCATAGTACTGCCCCATGACCATACTAGGCACTCGTCATGCAAAGAGGTGCGACCCCTACGAGTGGGTGGATCAAACCAGCAGTCCCTACCCTTAGAGTTCCCAATGGTAAAGTGATCACTTACTCCGAGTTCTAGCGCACATACATCGAAAACCTTAGATAACCGTTTGCATTACTCATCATGAAACATAACTTAAACACATAATCGCTTGCATAGCTTGTAAGTATACATGATAAAACATTATTTAAGTACGTGTCCCTCGCCCCGAAAACAGTTTAAAGATAGTGAAAACAGTGAAAATAGGGGCTGTGAGACTCACTGTGGTTCTTGTTAAGGGATTAATCGAGATTCGGGTTTTCTTGGTGTTGGCCTCGGAATTGAAGGTCTAGAATACGATTAAATAACAAGAAGTATATATATTAAGATCAAGAAATAGGAGAATATAAGGGTTGGAAAGTAGATCTCAAGGTTATAACCTCGGCTTACCTAGTAACTGGAACGGAATCGAAAATAACGGATGCTCGGGAGATGATTAGTGCAAGTTTGCAGTTCTTTGGAGTGTTGTTTTGAGTGATAATTTAGGTTACATATTATAGGCAAACTCAAGGGAACACAATCCCTTGCTTTAGGGGATTGAAATCTTTTCATATCTAGGTGTAATGATGATAAAGTATGGAAATTATTATTGTTTTATTGTTTACTTAAAAGTGGAGGAGTAGACAAAAGATCTTGATTTGATTTGGACAGGACATGCAGGTCTGGGGGTTGGTGAGAATAGGGTGGCTGACAGTTGATTTTTCATGTTACAGTGTGCTTTTTCAGGTACTTTTGTCAGTGTACAGTAAAAAGTGGAAAATCTCTGAAACACGCTACTGTTTCCTTTTGGGCGGGAGTAATCTCCTTATGTCTGGAGAATAGACAGTGTTCTGTGCGCATCACTTTGTTGCGCATAGCTTTCTGCGTGAAGGACATTTCTTTGCTGCGGGTAGGTGCGTAACCTTCTCGCAGTTGGGGATATTGAGTTTCATTTGTAGATTCTCCAGGTGGTCTTGGTATTTCAACATAGTGATCAGTCATGTTGAAGTCAATTCCATCTTGGAGCTTTCAGACAAAACTAGCTCTCAATGTTCCCGCCATGCGGGGAGGTTAGTTCCCTTCCGCACGCGCATAAACGATGTAGGATGCACCCGCCTTAGCATCATGCGGGATGGTCAACCCATAGACAACATAACGTTTAAGTTACATGAAAACATAAAGCCAAAACATTCGCGCATGGCGCATATAACATATGCTCACGCTGGTTCTTAACAAGGTGCGCTCGCGCAGGTTGCACATAACAAATGCACGCGCTGACTAACATGGCGCGCTCGCGCAGGGCGCACATAACAAATGCACGCGCTGACTAACATGGCGCGCTCGCGCAGGGCGCACATAACAATGCACGCGCTGACTAACATGGTGCGCTTAATATTTACAATCACCTAATTATTAGGTTGATTACTTAGTTTAAGGGATTGGGAATTTACCGGGTGTCACATTCTCCCCTCGTTAAACGAATTTCGTCCCGAAATTTAGGAGACGTTGCTGGCAGAAGGCCATGTTCGAAAGAGGTGTGGGTATTTTCTTGCGCATTTGGTCTTCTCTTTCCCAAGTGATTCAGGCCCACGCCTCGAGTTCCATTGAACCTTTACTAACTTGATTTTGCTCCTGCGTAACTTTTGTTCTTTCCAATCGGTTACTGCTATAGGTTCTTCTATGAAGTGCAGCTGTTTGTCGATGTGAATCTCTTCCATCGGCAAAATCAACGTTTCGTCAGATAAGCACTTTTGGAGGTTGGACACATGAACGTATCATGAACTCCACTGAGTTCGGCGGGTAAACGGAGTTTATAAGCAACCGGACCGATCCTTTCCAGGATCTCGAATGGTCCAATGAAGCGCGGATTCAACTTTCCTCGCTTGCCGAAACGGGGGACTCCTTTCCATGGAGAGACTTTCAAAAGTACTTTATCCCCTACTTGAAATTCCAATGGTTTCCTCGCACATCTGCGTAGCTCTTCTGTCTGTCGCGCGCTGTCTTAAGGCGATCCCTTATCTGAAAAATCTTGTCTGTTGTTTCTTGGATCAATTCTGGACTAGTCATTTGCTTGTCACCTACTTCAGCCCAGCACAGTGGGGATCTACACTTGCGCCCATACAAAGCTTCGAACGGCGCAGCCTTTAATGCTTGTGTGATAACTGTTGTTGTAAGAAATTCAACCAATGGGAGATGAGTATCCCAGCTACCTTCGAAATCGATTGCGCACGCGCGTAGCATATCTTCCAATGTCTGGATTGTTCGCTCGCTTTGCCCATCCGTTTGAGGATGATATGCCGTACTCATGTTCAAGACGAGTACCTAAAGCCCCTTGTAACGATCTCCAAAACCTTGATGTGAACCGACTATCTCTATCAGAAATGATGGACACTGGGACTCCATGTTTTGAAACTACTTCTCGAATATACAGTCGGGCTAACTTTTCCATCTTATCGGTTTCCTTGATCGGCAGGAAGTGCGCTGTCTTAGTTAGCCGATCCACAATAACCCATATTGTGTCATAACCCCCAGGTGTCCTTGGCAGTTTGGTGATGAAGTCCATAGAGATTTGTTCCCACTTCCACATGGGAATTTCTGGCTGCTGAAGCAACCCTGATGGTTTCTGGTATTCAGCCTTCACCTTCGAACACGTCAGGCACTTACTGACATACGTCGCGATGGCGCCTTTAAGATTGGGCCACCAATACAGCGTTTTAACATCTTGGTACATCTTGTCTGCGCCAGGATGTACGGAATACCGCGTCTTGTGAGCTTCGTTCAATACCTGCTCGCGCAATCCTCCCTTGAGAGGGACCATATGCGGTTAGCGAAATATAGATTGCCGTTCTCTTTAAGTTCCAAATTCTTAACATACCCCCAAGGCATTCGTTTTTGACAAACTCTGGTTTCAAGGCTTCTTGCTGAGCGTCTCGGATGCGGTAGAGATATCTGCGTGAATGGTCAACCTTAGAGCCTTAACTCGTAGCGTTTTTATTCGCTCCTTCCTACTTAGCGCGTCTGCTACCACATTCGCCTTTCCAGGGTGGGTACTTAATTTCACAATCATAATCGTTCAACAACTCCACCCATCTTCGTTGCCTCGTGTTTAAATCCTTTTGATCAAATATATGTTGAAGGCTCTTGTGATCCGTAAAGATATACACTTTGTACCATAGAGGTAATGGCGCCAAATCTTTAGCGCGAAGACAACCGCTCCAAGTTCTAAATCATGCGTTGTGTAGTTCTTTTCATTGGTCTTGAGTTGGCGTGAGGCATACGCTATGACTTTGTCTCGTTGCATAAGGACACATCCAAGTCCCTGATTGAAGCGTCGCAGTAAACACAATGTCATCCATCCCCTCGGGCAAAGACAAAATTGGCGCACTACATAATTTCTGTTTCAACATTTGAAATGCTGTTTCCTGATTTTCGCCCCAAACAAACTTCTTGTCTTTCTGAGTTAGCGCGGTCAGGGGTAGAGCTATCTTGGAGAAGTTCTCAATGAAGCGTCGATAGTAGCCAGCTAGTCCTAGGAATTGCCTCGCCTCAGTTGGGGTTTTTGGCGCTTCCCAGTTTTCGATGGCCTTGACTTTGGAAGGATCAACGTGAATTCCTTTCTCGTTTACAACGTGAGCCGAGAAAGTGAACTTCTCTAAGCCAAAACTCGCACTTGGAAAACTTCGCATACAACTTTTCTTTCCTCATCAATTCCAAAATCAATCTCAGGTGTTGCTCATGCTCGGCCTTGGTCCGTGAGTAAATCAGAATATCATCTATAAACACAATCACAAACTTGTCCAAGTATGGTTTGCACACGCGGTTCATCAGATCCATGAACACAGCCGGCGCATTAGTTAGCCCGAAAGGCAATTACTAAGAACTCATAATGGCCGTATCTAGTTCGGAAGGCTGTTTTCGGCACATCTTCCTCATGGACCCTAAGTTGGTGGTATCCTGACCGTAGATCTATCTTCGAATAATAACTGGATCCCTGCAACTGGTCAAAATAAGTCGTCAATCCTCGGTAGGGGTACCGATTCTTGACTGTCAGCTTGTTCAGCTCCCTGTAGTCAATACACATTCTGAAACGACCATCCTTTCTTCTTAACAACAGTACTGGAGCTCCCCAAGGTGAAAAGCTTGGGCGTATGAAACCCTTATCCAATAGTTCCTGTAACTGATTGGATAGCTCTTGCATCTCAGATGGAGCTAATCGATAAGGCGCTCGAGCTACTGGCGCAGCTCCTGGGACTAAATCAATACGAAACTCGACCTGTCGCGGCGGCGGTAATCCGGGGCAAATCTTCAGGAAAAACTTCTGGAAATTCGCGCACTACTGGTAAGTCTTCAATTCTTCGCTCATCCTTTCTTCTCTACGACATGCGCCAGGAAGGCGTAGCACCCTTTCCTTAGGCACTTTCGCGCCTTTAGGCACGAAATCAAGTTTCATCGCAACTCCCCTTCTTTCCCCTTGAATTACCAAGGTTTCTCCGTTTCAACAGTGGGATCCGAACCTGCTTCTCATGGCAATAACTTCCGCGCGGTTCTCGACTAACCAATCCATACCTACCACAATGTCAAAACTTCCCAAGTCTATTGGCAACAAGTTAATATGAACCGTGACCTCCCATGACTATAACACATTGTTCAGTTCTTTCGTTCGCGCATAACTGCCTACCATTGGCTAGTTCTATAGTATAAGGCGTGTCTAGCCTACTGGTTGCTAGGGCCTAGGGAGTCTTTAAACTCAGCGGATATAAACTTAGGTCAGCGCCAGTATCAAATAAGACAGATGCAAAATGTCCGTTAAGCAAAAACGTACCGGTTACCACATTCGGCTCTTCTTTAGCTTCGCCTGCGCCGATCACAAAAGCTCTCCGCGAGCTTGGTTCCCCTTTTGCGGGCAATCCCGACTAAATGCCCTGGCTTCCCGCATGCGTAGCAGTTGTCGCTTGCTCCAGCTTCTCTGACACGGCAATTCATCGTCTTGTGCCCTGGTCTGCCACATTTGGCACATTCGATTCTTGCGCATTCACCCTCGTGGGTGATACTTGGCATTTGTTGCCCATGGGCGAGGCCCGCTGTATCCTTTTCGTGGTGGCTCCGCGGCCTGAATCGCGTAAACCCTTGCGCTTCCTGCTTCTTGAACGGTGGCTGCTTGGAGTCGGACCCTCGGTGGTGAGAGTTACATTTCCTCTTGGGATCAGAGGTTCGCTGCTCGGATTCCGCGCGTAGTCAACATACCTGCACGGATCGTATCCCTTGTAAGGGTGATGGCCCGCGCTACCGCCTCATCAAAGGTTGGAGGCGCTGCGGCGTTGAGCGGAACCCTAACAACAGGAGGTAACCCAAAAATATACCTCTCGATCTTCTTTTCCTCCGTGTTTGCCATGTCTGGCACCAACTGGCAAAGTTCGTTGAACCGGTTGTTTGTAGGCGTCGATATCCGTTCCTACCATGGTGTGGTTCCAGAATTCCTGTTGTAGACTCTGGATTTCTGCGCGGAGAGCAGAACTTTCTCATCATCATCTCCTTCAGTTCTCCCAGGTCTTGTGGAGAGCAACTTCTCGCCCCAATGTTTTCGTTTGAAGGCTTCCACCAAGACGAAGCTGCCTCTTGGAACATGCAGGTCGCGTAAAGGACCTTCTGGTTCTCACTACATCCGCTAATGGAGAGAACTGTCCTCCATCTTGTCAATCCAGTTGTAGAGCCCAATGGCCCCTTCGGTTCCCTTGAATGGCCAAGGCTTACAGGCCATGAATGTCTTATAGGAGCATCCTTTGTCCAAGGCTCCTGATTCGGGTTCTGGGGTCTCATTCTGACGACCCTGACTAGATTCGGCCTTGCTGGCCTCATGTGTTGCGATCGCTTGCGCGATTATTTCCGCGAGGTTCCTCGGGTGTCATGGTAATTCCTTTGGCTTTAGTTGGAGGCATTCTCGCTTTAAAAGAGAATGAAAATATATCAGACTTAGCGCATGTACTCTGAGCACATAATGTTATCATTATTTACTAGACAGTGTGTCCCGTGTTCCTAAGTGTGTGTATAGTTTCTTTTGAAAATATTTTCTTTGAAAAATATTTCATGCGATTCCCCAACGGTTATAGTCTAGGTTAAAACTTCTTTTCCTAGTTCGCTATAACCAGTGCTCTGATACCAATCTGTCACACCCGCCTGAGCGGCGGAAACAGCCGGGCGCACGCGAGTGGGAATTGATACTAAGCACGGGCCATTGCAAACATTCAAGTAAGATTTTCATCGCGCATGAAAAGTTTAATACAAATACATTACATTGTTTAAAATTTACATAAAAACATTCAAGTATAAAATTGTTGAAGATTTCACGCCATATCCCCATGCGCGGCGGGAACAACCACGCGCATCGAAGGATAGAACTAAAATCTTCCAAAAAGCTAGTTTAGATGTCAGCGTGAGGTGCTCTAAGTGTGACTCCATGCGCTACCTAGTTATCTCCTGAAAGACACGTAAAAACATTTGAATCAGTATAAACTGAGTGAGTTCACAAGTCTTAGTAACTTGATAAATCGTATTGCATCATAATCTTGATACAAATCATTCTGAAACACAATTCTGATAGCATCATTAAAACACAAGCTTGGTAAAAACATAGTTCTATCAACATATTCTGATAAAATCGTTCCGCGGGTTACGCGGGCGAACATTACTGGGAACTGTGCTCGTCTATGCAAAGTGGCGCTGCCACTACGAGCTAAAATAAGTAATACCGTCCCGCGGGTTACGCGCGAACGTTTCAGGAACATGTGCTCGTCCATTGCAAAGTGGCGCTGCCACTACGAGCTAAAATAATAATTCCGTCCCGCGGGTTACGCGCGGACGTTGTGCCGGAAAACAAGGCGCTCGTCCATGCAAAGAGGCGCGACCCCTACGAGCGGGCTCAAACCCATAGTACTGCCCCATGACCATACTAGGCACTCGTCCATGCAAAGAGGTGAATCATAAGTTGTAATGCTCGCACTCGCCAGGGTTTATTGTTTTCTTTTCTGCTGAGAGCGTCGGCCACTACATTGGCCTTTCCAGGGTGGTACTTGATGGCACAATCATAATCCTTAAGCAGCTCGACCCAACGACGTTGTCACATGTTCAGCTCCTTCTGATCGTAGATATGTTGGAGACTCTTGTGGTCGGTGTAAATGGTAAACTTGGTACCGTATAAGTAATGCCTCCATATCTTAAGGGCGAACACCACAGCTCCGAGTTCCAAGTCATGGGTCGTGTAGTTCTTCTCGTGAATCCGTAGTTGTCGAGAGGCATAGGCTATAACCTTCTCGAGTTGCATCAGCACGCAACCGAGACCTTGTATTGATGCGTCACAATGTACCTCAAAATTTTCTGTTCCCTCGGGGAGGGCTAGAATAGGGGCGCTACAGAGTTTGGTTTTCAACAGTTGAAAAGCGGATTCTTGTGCCTCTCCCCAATTGTACTTAGTTCCCTTGTGAGTTAAAGCGGTGAGGGGTTGAGCAATCTTTGAAAATCCCTCGATAAAATGCCGGTAGTAGCCAGCCAGCCCTAGGAATTGTCGCACCTCAGTCGGAGTCTTAGGTGCTTCCTAGTTTTTGATGGCCTCTACCTTACCGGGATCGACATGGATACCATCCTTGTTAATCACATGTCCTAAAAAGTGAACCTCGCGAAGCCAAAATTCGCATTTCGAGAGTTTAGCATACAGTTGTTCCTTTTGCAGTAATTCTAAGATCAACCTCAGGTGTTCTTCGTGGTCAGTCTTGTCCTTGGAGTAGACAAGGATATCATCGATAAAAACAATCACAAACTTGTCGAGGTACGCCTTGCATACTCGATTCATGAGATCCATAAATACGGCTGGTGCGTTGGTTAAGCCAAAAGGCATAACTGAAAACTCGAAGTGTCCGTACCGTGTTCTGAAAGCCGTCTTTGAAATATCTTCTTCGCGCATTCTTAGTTGATGGTAACCAGATCTCAGATCGATCTTCGAGTAGTAACTCGATCCTTGAAGCTGGTCAAACAGATCATCAATTTGGGGTAAGGGATAACGGTTCTTGATCGTCACCTTGTTCAGTTCTCTGTAGTCGATGCACATGCGGAAATTCCCGTCCTTTCGAACAAATAAGACAGGGGCTCCCCATGGTGATGAGCTAGGTCGGATAAAACCTTTATCCAACAAATCTTGCAATTGGGTGGACAACTCCTGAAGCTCTGCCGGTGCGAGCCGATACGGGGCTCGTGCTATGGGCGCTGCACCGGGGGTCAATTCGATTTGGAACTCGACTTGTCGAATAGGTGGGAGTCCAGGCAAATCCTCCGGGAAAACTTCCGGAAAATCTCGCACAATTGGTATATATTCGATTCGCTTCTCCTCCGCGGGCTTCTCGACAATGTGAGCTAAAATTGCCGGATGACCCTTTCGTAGGTATTTCTGCGCCTTCAAGAGGGTGATGACGCTGGTGGTCATGCCGCTTTTCTCACCCTGGATCGAAATGATCTCGCCGGAAGGGGTAGTGATGTGGACTATCTTGTCGTGGCATATAATCTCCGCTCGGTTCCCGGATAACCAGTCCATGCCGACAACGACATCGAAGCTACCAAGTGTAAAAGGTATAAGGTCGATATCGAAAGTATGACCTGACAGTTTCAACTTACATCCCGCAAGTACATGAGTTGTTTCTATAGACTTTCCGTCAGCTAATTCAACAGGAAACTTAGCATCTAACGGGGTTGGAATTAAGTTTAAAAGTTTACTAAAGGCTTTCGATACAAAACTCCTATCAGCTCCAGTGTCAAACAAAACAGAAGCAAAACAGTCGTTCACAGGAAACTTACCGGTCACCACATACGGGTCGTTGTGGGCTTTACCCGACCCAATGACGAAAGCTCTTCCTTTACCGTTGCTTCCGCCACCGCTGTTGCCTCTGTTATTCTCATTCTGCTTTAGCTTGGGGCAATCCTTCCTAAAATGACCCTCTTGACCACACTCGAAACACCCGTTAGTCGTCATAGGTGGTTTAGGAGCACCCTTTGCCGCTAGGTCTCCCCTACATTCTTTGGCCTGATGACCCATCTTTCCGCATCTCAGACACTTGACACGGTCGCACGGGCCAACATGATGATAGTTGCACCTGTTACATTTCGGGTGTTTACCAGCATAGCCGCTCGAACCCTGCCCGCTACCGTTGTTGTTATTGTTGGGACCCTGATTATTGAAGCTCCGAGTGAATTCGGGCTTACGGTAGTGTTGTTGCGGTGGGAGGTTCGAGGATGAGGATCTGGTGTTGTCAAATTTCCTATTTCCATTACTCTGGTTGTTGTTGTTGTCAGTGCTCTGGTTTTCACGGGTTTTAGTGGTTGAACCTCTAGGTGGTAACGCACCTTGGGTCACTGCTTGATCCGTCAGTTTGTAAGCTAACCGGATCGCTTGTTGAATTGTAGCCGGTTTAGAAGACGTCACCATACCCTGAATTTGCGATACTAACCCATCGATGTACATCTCGATCCTCTTACTCGGCGGGTCTACCATCCGTGGACACATCACTGCTAGCTCGTGAGAACGGGTGGTGTAGGCTTCAATTTCGGAACCCACCATCTTCAATGACCAAAACTCGGATTCCAGTTTCGCGATCTCCTCTCTAGGGCAATACTCTTCTCGCATCATATTCTTGAACTCCTCCCAGTTCATAGCGTTTGCCAATTCCAATCCCAGAATTTGCACATTTGAATTCCACCAAGTGAGAGCAGAATCTTCCAGTGTTCCAGCAGCAAATTTGACCCTACTGGCAGGGGGACAATTACACATCTCAAAAGTTGATTCGGCCTTCTCAGCCCAACGCAGGAAACCTATGGCTCCCTCCGTGCCCTTAAACGAATTGGGCTTGCAATCCAGGTAGTTCTTGAAAGTACACGTTCCAGTCGGACCTCCAGCTTGTTTCTGAACATGTGCGGCTAGAGCGGCCGCCGCGTGGTCATTCAGCAAAAGAAACAAACATCACATCACAATCATATATTAATCCAAATAATAATTCATGATTAAAACCATTGTATTCGCTACAAAGTATTTAAAACCAATCCTTAAAATCATAGAAAATAATATTTTGGATGGAGACAACCCCTCCATCTAGGTGTTATCATCCTTAGATGTCATCGTCTGAGGACACCTCTGAGTGTTCCTCCGGCTTAGCCGGTTCTTCCTCCGGTTCCTCTTCGGGTTCCTCCTCGGGATCTTCCTCAGGATCTTCCTCAGGTTCCTCTTCGGGATCTTCTTCGGGTTCCTCTTCAGGCTCTGCCTCAGGTTCGGCTGCGTTCTGAGCAATTTGCATCTGTAAGACATCGCAACGCTCTAGTGCTATCTCTGTCCGGGTCCTTGCCACTTGGAGTTGCTCTTGCAAGTCTATCATCTCGGCTTGCATTTTTCTCATAATCTTCATCTGTTGATCGCTAGCATCTTGCATTTCCTTCATAGCCGCTGTCAGGCGGGAAATTTTCTCCTTAGTTTCAGTTCCATCTCTTAACAGTCTGGAAACGTTCGCTCTCGTCGAGCGCATAAAACCCACGTCACGCTCTAAACAAGAGACAACAGCTGCGAGGACTCGCTCCACAGGTTCGGTTATGGGTGGTAGAGTGTTGGGGTAAGCAGGACGACTCGGGTGAGGTAGCGGGGGAACTTGTTCGCGATAAACCATACGCCTGATCATATTCGGGTACCAATCCCAGCTAACTTCGTCTTCGTACATGCCTCCAGACAGGCGATACCTCTTTGGTGCAGGGGCTTCTATTTTCGGGACTATTCGGGGTGGCGATGAGGAAGGTAACTGCGGTTCCTTCCCATGAGCATGAGTCATCTGATCGGATGATGATGATGGTAGCGTCGACATCCCTACAGGTAAGCCGTGTATGCGCGCGTATGAGTGAATAAGGTAAAGAGATAGAGATAACGAAAGACTACACAAAAACATATGCAGTACGTATAATTATAACTAATGGGTCATTGCGGTTATAGTCTAGTAGCATGCAATTTCTAGTTCGCTATAACCAATGGCTCTGATACCAATCTGTCACACCCTCAAATCCACTAACGGAGTTTTACCGTCAGATTGGCAACCTGCGGACATGACGGGTGTCCCGCGGAACATTGCGGAACACAAATTAAGGGTAAACCCGTTTTTTACGCCAATTGTTCAAAAACAACGTAAGATGGGTCCGGAACAAACAAAAGCAATGAACGAACAAGTCCAGGACCTCCTACAGGCAGGGATCATTCGTCCAATCCGTTATCAAAGTTGGAGAGTCTGATCAACAAGTTGTTGTTGCTGATACATCTGACGTGAACACAAGCGTTCGCAGAAGTAGTAGGACCCGTACCAAATTCTAGATACTTATGTCATCTAAATGGTCCCGAAGTCTTATTAGTAGCCGAGTCTGGGGACGAGCCTACTAACTACAATCTGCTATCTTGGATCCAGAATCCAAGAAATGGCAAGATGCCATGAACGCAGAGATGCAATCCATGCATGATAACCAAGTTTGGAACTTGGTTGAGCTACCCCCGATAGTCGGGCAGTAGGGAGCAAATGGATTTTCAAGAAGAAAACCGACATGCATGGAAATGTGCAAACCTACAAGACACGGCTAGTCGCGAAAGGTTTCATTCAAACTCAAGGTGTTGACTATGATGAAACTTTTTCGCCCGTTACCATGACCAAGTCAATTAGGATATTGCTTGCCATTGCTGCATACTATGACTATGAGATATGGAAAATGGATGTCAAAACCGCTTTCCTTAATGGACATCTTTCTGAAGATGTCTATATGGTTCAACCTGAAGGTTTTGTCGATCAAAAATATCCTAATAAGGTTTGCAAATTGAACAAGTCCATTTATGGGCTTAAGCAGGCATCTCGAAGCTGGAATCTTCACTTTGACGAGAAAATCAAAGAGTTTGGTTTTGTCAAAAACGAAGATGAACCCTTTGTTTACAGAAAGGCTAGTGGGAGCACTATATCATTCCTCATCTTGTATGTGGATGACATGCTGATCATTGGAAACAACATTCCTATGCTTAAGGAAGTTAAGCAATGGTTGGAATCTTGTTTTGCAATGAAAGATCTTGGAGAAGCCGCATATATTCTGGGAATACAGATCTATAGAGATAGATCTAAGCGGATTCTAGGGCTAAGTCAAATGGGTCATTGCGGTTATAGTCTTCTTTCATCCTGATACAAATACGATTTCTATCAAGAGGAAAGGCCACTTCCTTGAGAAGAAATTTCTCAATCAAGGTACTGGAGATAACATTGTCGATCTTGAAGAAAATCAAGAACCACAAACAACCGCTGAGGAAGTTGGAGCGTCTGATCAACAAGTTGTTGTTGCTGATACATCAGACGTGAACACGAGCGTTCGCAGAAGTAGCAGGACTCCCGTACCAAATTCTATATACCCATGGCATTTAGATGGTCCCGAAGTCTTATTAGTAGCCGAGTCTGGCGACGAGCCTACTAACTACAAATCTGCTATCTTGGATCCGGAATCCGAGAAATGGCAAAATGCCATGAACGCCGAGATGCAATACATGCAGGATAACCAAGTTTGGAACTTGGTTGAGCTACCCCCCGATAGTCGGGCAGTAGGGAGCAAATGGATTTTCAAGAGAAAAACCGACATGCATGGAAATGTGCAAACCTATAAAGCACGGCTAGTCGCGAAAGGTTTTACTCAAACTCAAGGTGTTGACTATGATGAAATTTTCTCGCCCGTTGCTATGACTAAGTCTTGATTTCCATAGCCGCATACTATGACTACGAGATATGGCAAATGGATGTCAAAACCGCTTTTCTTAGCGGACATCTTTCTGAAGATGTTTATATGGTTCAGCCTGAAGGTTTTGTCGATCTTAAATATCCTAATAGGGTTTGCAAATTGAATAAGCCCATTTATGGACTTAAGCAAGCATCTCGAAGCTGGAATCTTCACTTTGATGAGAAAATCAAAGAGTTTGGTTTTGTCAAAAATGAAGATGAGCCTTGTGTTTACAGAAAGGCTAGTGGGAGCACTATATCATTCCTCATCTTGTATGTGGATGATATACTGATCATTGGAAACAACATTCCTATGCTTAAGGAAGTTAAGCACTGGTTGGAATCTTGTTTTGCAATGAAGGATCTTAGAGAAGCCACATATATTCTGGGAATAAAGATCTATAGAGATAGATATAAGCGGATTCTAGGGCTAAGTCAAAGTACTTACATAGACAAAGTAATGGCACGCTTCTCAATGGAAAACTCCAAGAAAGGAGCCGTTCCAATGACTAAAGGAACCGTGTTGAGCAAATCACAATCTCCGGCAACGGACATTGAATCTAAGAATATGCAAGCAATTCCATATGCTTCTGCGGTTGGTTCTATCATGTATGCTATGTTGTGTACTAGACCTGACGTCTCGTATGATTTGGGCATGACCAGTCGTTTTCAACAGAGTCCTGGCATAGCCCATTGGACTGCCGTAAATAATATTCTAAGGTACTTGAATAGGACCAAAGATATGTTCTTGGTGTTTGGGGGAGTGGAAATAGATCACTGTAAGGTGTTACACTGATGCTAGCTTCCAGACTGACCGAGATGATTCTCGCTCACAGTCAGGTTTCGTTTTCACTCTCAATGGAGGAGCCATTTATTGGAAGAGCTCCAAGCAGAGTGTAGTGGCGGATTCTACCACCGAATCCGAATATATAGCTGCATCGGATGCTGCTAAAGAGGCTGCTTGTATGAAGAAGTTCATCACCGATCTCAATGTGGTTCCGAGTATTCGCAAACCAATCGAGGTGTTCTGTGATAACACATGTGCTATTGCTCAGGCCAAAGAGCCCAGATCTAATCACAGAGCCAAGCACATTTTAAGGAAGTTCCACCTCATACGGGAGATACTGGAACGAGGTGACATCATAATAAGCAAACTAGACACAGATCAAAACCTAGTAGACCCGTTCACTAAACCGATGACTCGGGACAAGCATGATCAACACAGGGATGCTATCGGTCTTAGATTAGCTAGTAATTTGTTTTGATTTAGTATTTGGATGTATGAACATTTAAACAGTTATACTTTTTTAAGTTCACTTTTGATTTAATGGTTAAATGCAAATGTTGAATACTATAAATGTGTTCGTTTTAATACGTTTAATCCATGAATTTTGTATTCTAAATTATCCGTAGTCGGTCAGACTCGTGGGAGCGATTCTGAATTAAGACCAAGGTTGCAAAAGTCGCTAGGCGGACCCTAGGCTCACCGAGAACTCGGCCTAGGAGGGGATTGCTCGGGGATTACTCGTTGAGTACTCGACGCCTAGGCGCGATTTTTACAACCATGATTAAGACTATTCTGACTTTGGACTCAAAGGGTTGACTTCCAAACTCACAGACCTCATTATGAATGACGTTGGATGTAACTCACATCAAATCATCTTCATGGATCTTAGTCATAAGATGCATTTGATATTGGAATGCTCATTTAGTATCCTTAGACCTGAGATACATATTAGAATTTTCATTTACTAAAGGTATTCTTTGGTTAATGTCAAACGCTGTCGCGTAACTGCCAGTCATAAAGGCATTGGTTGGGAGTATTCTGAAGTTCAGTGGGAGTTGTATGTAATCAAGATGGGATTTTGTACTCTTACATGATATGTAACAATTAGACATCTTGGCGCCTTTGTTGATTCAAACTGGTAAAGTGTGAGGCCTCACCCAAACTTACTATGTGTTTGATTGGACCACTTTGACTCGAGAACGAATACGATAATGATTGAACGCCATATGAGATTGATCTGATCCATGTCTCATTGTTCAATTGATGCCTTATACAGAAAGGATAGATGACAACGATTACTATAAGTTCATTATCTTGCAATAGTGTATTCCAAGATCCTTTGGTTAATGAATTTAAAATGTCATAACCTGTTGGGGATAGCCATGTGTAGCTAGAGCGCCGCTGGCTGTTAGTGTTGAACTTAACCAGAAACCGTTCAAGTGGGAGACTGTTGGAATTATGGACCGCTTCGGTTAAGTGAACACGACCGACCAGGTTGTGACCCGTGAGAGTTACACCTAGGTCAACCAAAACCCGCTTAAATAGTTTAATCGGTAAATGACGAATAATTAACAAGATTAATTATTTATACTAAATATAAATAATTAATAATGTTTATAGTTTATTTATATAAACAAGATGGTGTGCTCTTTTCCGACGTGGGCTTAAGGGCCGATTTGTTTAATCGGTTTGTTATTATCATTATTATATAATGATTGTGGTTAATAATAAAAAATAAAAAAAGCTTGGAGATTGCTTCAAACAGCCGCCACTCTAATTCCTTTGCATCAGCGCTACTGCCGCAAAGCCACCTCCGCAACTCAGCCAACTTTAGGCCACTACCGTTGCTCCGCGAAGCCTCGCTGATAAGCACCGTTGTAGTCGCTTGTTCGCTGTTTGTCTGGCGTGTCAACAGCCACCACCGCCGCTGTCGTAGTGCACCACCGTTGCTCGTTTGTTCAATTCGTCACCTAGCGTTGTTCATTGTACCTCGGTGTCTCAACCGGTTATTTATTAACCGAGGTAAACTTAAATATTGTCGGTTCATATTTATGTTTCTTTGGTTGTTTAGACTCGTACTTGTATCGTATGTAACCGGATCCTGTACGGTTCCGTTAATGGTGATTACTCGTTTTGTATTCCGCTGCGTATTCATGTATTAATATGATTAATAATTATGAAATCTATTTATAATTAAACCGAGTTTAATTATTAAACCATTGACTAATCACCGCTGGAACCCAACACTCTAGTCATGTTTTGAGCTTTGAGTTTTAAGGTTGCCTTAAACTCGTGCTTGGCTTTTTTATTTGATCTCAAAAAGTATATAATGTATGTATTGATAGATTAAGAAAGAGGATCCTCCCAATATAGTATAGGAGGCTGATTAGGAATTTGTGGATAACGTGTTTGTTCCCACCACACGTAAAAGAATAAATAAATAAATAAATAAATAAAAAGCATGATATCACTCGTAGGATCTCAAATCACTACCCAATTACATTCCTTCTAACCCACACAATATATCTCCTTTATTTTTTGTCACTGAAATATTAAAAAATAATAGCAAGATAGCTTAAATGGTAGATAGAATGTTAAATTCTTTTTAGTATTAATTCAAAATTTAAAATTCTTAAATTAACTGATAAGTAACATATCAAACATTCGATTTCCATTACCATATCGGTGATATCGGTTTAATCTAGTTAAAGTTCACGGACTTGATTTTTGTTATCAATTTGATCTTTTTGTTACAAATCGTATTTTTTTCTCATGCATGTTCCAAATTAGATCAACAAAAGTCATAAGCAGCTTTACCAAAGCAGTTTTGGTTCCAAACCAGTTTCCAAGTTAAAGGGGATCGGTTGGTTCCAAATTGGTTCCGGTTTTCACCGTCTTTTCACTCTTTTGTAACGGTTTTAGCATGTCCCAAACCGGTTTCAATTGAGGAATTCTCAACCCGATTACAAATTATTGACGTTCAATGTAACTCCTACTAGTTTTTGTCAAATCGGTTTCAATACCTGGTCCGGAACCTTGTTGCAAAGTGCAAACTATTTCCTATTCCCAAACCAGTTTTTCTTTTTACACCTCTAGATGGATATTTTTAGAATGTCACACATTTTGGATTTACTTCCATCAAAAACAATCTGAATACCGTTAAAATATTAAATTTTGTAGCATCTCCAGAGTTTTTTTGAGAGGATTTTATTTGGTAGATCGATCAGGTGTACCGTACGTTCTCCAATATCAACCCAACTTCGGTGATCGAATCTTTCTTGGCCAGTGGACCCTTCCACCGCCACCGTATCTTTGATTTTATAATTACTTTAATGAGATTTCATAAGATTAAATTAGTCCTAGTTGGTGTAATTCGTCTTTTAGTAAGATAAGAGTATCAATAAATCATTAAATTGTCATATTTTTAATTGTTGATTGTTGTTTTAAGGTGGTTAGTTTAAAGGAGTATTGTTGTGTGTATCTTTCTACCATTTATAATAAAAGAAAGCACGTGACAAGATATAAATAAGTTTTTTTTTTTAGTTTTCATAGTACTGAAAATAATTAAATATTATTATTATTGTTAGAATTGCGGGTCTTATCCGAGAGAAGATCAATACCTAAGTCATATCATCCTCCCGCGTCCCATCCCGGAGGGTGAGATGGAATCCCACATAATTTCATCCCCCGTTTATATATAGCCCTTTTAGCATCATGTATATGTTGTATGATGTGTTTCATACATTTCAAACTAATACAATATTGTAGTATGTAGCTCCATGGATGCAGACATGAAGGAGAGAGGCCAAGCAAGTCGTTTTTTCTAAGCAAAATCCCTTGGTAACATATAGTCGTTGTTTTGGATGAGCAAAATACTTTATGTGAAAGAGATGCGAGTTTCTCTCTCTCACCCTCCCCCTTTTCTCTTTGTATCTCTTATTGTACAACATGTGAAAAACTGAAGATGAGAGCCAACTATCACGTTGAAATTAGTAGTGCTACACGTGTAAAAGCTAATAAGTTGCATGTTCTTATGAATCGCAGATTTATGTGAGATAATCGTTGGTTGCTATCTACAGGGCCGTCTCTAAGAATTTAAATACCTCGGCCGAGTCAAAATAAAAGGGCCCTTAGACCTTAACAAAAAATTTTTATTCGCTAATGTACATGGATACAAATTTTATCGACCGATTTATTATAAGCAGAAACCATTCTGAGCATGTAATTATCTCATAAACCATTGCAAATAACCTTATTTTTAACACCAAAAACATATATATGTAATATGTATAAAAAAGTTTGTGCCCACGGAACTTATGTGCCCTGGCCAATGGTGCGGCTCGCACACCCTCCGAGCCTCCCATGGCTATCTAGTATATATATATATATATATATGTGTGTGGGTTATTTTGAGAACCATGGTGAGTTTTAAGAACTCAATTTTGAACCACAAATTTAATTAAATGATATGAAATATGTGGTTGAGATTAAATTTAATTAAAAAATTGAAGCAGGAGAAAGAATAATCATTTTTGATAATTATACAAGTTTAAACGTTAGTTACACATATGTAAAAAGTCGATTCGGTGTGTGAAAAAATACCGTAATTTTTTGTACATCACTTACACTTACGTATTACACATGTGTAAAAAAAATTTGAAAAAAAATTGTTACGTTGAGTTCTTTCGAGTTCTTAAAACTCAAAGTGGTTCTCAAAAGAAATCAATCATATATATATATGTATATATATATTGTGACATTCGTCAATTTCGGGTCTCGATTCGTATTTGTTTTGTAAACTTTATTGATTTAAACCGACCCGTTTTGTAAACCGAAACCTTGGATATAATAAAAATGATGGATTTTATGTTACATTATTGTTTTATACTTGTCGGGTCTTAAAAACACCATTTTCGGTCCTTAAAATGGCCTTAAAACGTATAAAAACAACTCCGGGGGCCAAAACTGCCAATTTTGAAAGATCATATTTTTCCTTTGTGACTTTAGAGACGCGCTAAAGTCCAGGGGCAGAGACTTTAGCGCTGCTCTAAAGGCAGTCTGCACCAGCTGCACGTTTTTGCTTAATTTTAAGCAAACATGTGACCAAACCACCCAATTTTCATGCAAAACCCTTTATGCTTGACCCTTTCAACTTACCCTATATACACACCACCCTTTCCATCCATTAATCTCTGCTAAAAATCCAAATTCTCTCTCAAATTCAAAGATTTTAAGGTTATTTTCATTGTGTTCTTGAAGGTTTGACTTCTAAAAGTCAAACTGAGTTTTATCTTTAATTCTAACTTGTTCATCTAACATTACTAACTCTTAAATATGGTAGTACAATATATATATAATACACATAACTCTTAAATATGGTAGTACAACATATATATAATACACACCCCATGTTTCCTTTATTTGTTACTTCACCGACTCCGGTTGGTTAAGTTTCGAATGTCATAAGGCAGGGCTTCATGGAGGACTTCATGTAAGGCCCCGTTACCGGTAGCCCTACTTTCGTGTTGGATTTACTCATAAACACAGTTCTAAATATCAGAGTTAATTAAAACATTTACGCGGAAAATAAAACTTTCATAAAACTTTACATAATTCATAACTTGCCTCAAAACATTCTTTGTCTTTCAACATTAAAGCATTAAATTAAAACATCATAAGTCTTCAGATGCCAGATTCTTGTTCAGTGCCATGTGTCTCCTCAAGCGAGCTGCCTCATCCTACTCACCTGCGTGCATACTAAAAGTCAGCTACGCTGAGTGAGTTCTAGATAATCACATAATCATACCATTCACATAACATTATATTCTTTCATTCATACCTTTATACCTTCATACTTTCATACTTTCTTACATTCATACTTTCTTACTTTCTTACTTTCTTTTGTATTAACTTACTTTCATATCTTATGTTATAAAGAGCATTACGCCCTACATTCCTCGAGTATTATTAGGGCTCGGTACCCTCTTTCCTCGAGTATTATTAGGGCTCGGTACCCTCTTTCCTCGAGTATTATTAGGGCTCGGTACCCTCTTTCCTCGAGTATTATTAGGGCTCGGTACCCTTCTTCCTCGAATATTAGTAGGGTTCGGTTCCCTAGTTCTCGAATATTAGTAGGGTTCGATTCCCTCTTCGTTACCATACAACCATACATCATACCTCGAGTATTATTAGGGCTCGGTACCCTTTTCGTAACCATACAACCATACATTATCATTTCTTTCTTCTATTATCTCTATCATGTTCATACACATAAACATACATAACATACTTACCTTATACATAGCGTTACAACCTGACAGTACGTGCAATATCCGAAGATCGTTCACGTACCATCAAGCAATCATTCATACATTTCACATTATCCACATAAGGCATACACTTATCTCTTAGGATAAGTGTATTAACAAACATATTGAGTATGCACACAGCCCCGAAAACGTAACACATAAATGGGGCTAGAAACTCACCTGAACACGGTTACGTTCTCCGTTGATCGTAATCCCTTTCTTCAGTTGTGCACGGCTGACTGTATAACAAGTATACATATCAATTTAACTATCACTACTTATAACATCTTTCTAGTCTTAATTACTACCCACAACGAACGGGGGTCCGGGGGCAGCGCCCCTGGCAGCGGGGTCTAGGGGCGGCAGCCCCTAGCAGGGTCCAAGGGGCAGAGCCCCTGGCTGGGGTCGAGCTGCCAGGTCAGCTTGGAAAAATTTTATTTCCATTAACTGTCTTAACACATTTTCCATTAGGTTTTTAATTTATTTTCTAAACGAACTTCACTTTAGGCGAAGTTAAACCTCGGGCGAACTTGGCTTCAGGCGAAGTTAAACCTTAGGCGAACTTGGCTTCAGGCGAAGTTAAACCTTAGGCGAACTTGGCTTCAGGCGAAGTATCCTTAGGCGAACTTGGCTTCAGGCGAAGTTATCCTTAGGCGAACTTGGCCGTAGGCGAAGTTACGCTTGAAGGCGAAGTTACGCTTGAAGGCGAAGTTCATCAGGCGAACTTAATCTTGCAGGCGAAGTTATCGCGCTGCAGATCTGTTTGCCCATAAATCCTTCGTTTCTTAGCCAAATAACTCGATTTTGGTACCCACGGAATCGTATGATCGGCGCCTACAAATCCCAACCATCAAATCGGCCTAAAATCGACGTTTTAGGGGTCCGATTTGGGCAGTTTGGGTTTCGGGTCCGGTTAACCCATCCAATCCTAACCATTTTCAGTAATATTAGCTTTGTTGGATTTGTTCTTACCTTACCAACTCAGATCTATCAACAAAATCTCGGGTCTCGGCTTCGAATCTTGATCGGTTAGAATGTGTGTGTTTTGAGTATGTGAAGAAATAGATGTAAAATGAAGATATTTTTGGGATTTTGGGGGTATTTATATCGCTGAAATCCCATTCTTATTTAACCCATCTCAATTAATCCACGTCCAAGACCCGCTCCCTACCCGATACTAATTAATTACGCGAAATCACTAAACATAACTTCCTTTATTCATCATTAAAATTTTTAGGATGTTACAAGTCTTCCCCCCTTAAAAAGGTTTCGTCCCCGAAACCTAACTATTACATAAACAAACTAGGGTAAAACTTGCGCATCTCATCCTCCGCTTCCCAAGTAGCATCCGATCCTTTGCGGTGTTTCCATATCACTTTTACCAAAGGTATAATCTTGTGACGAAGCTGCTTTTCCTTGCGATCAGCGATCTCTATCGGTTGCTCGATGTAGTTCAATTGTTCATCAACCTCAATATCCATCAATGGCACGTGAGACGTGTCATCAGCTAGACACTTCCTCAGATGAGAAACATGGAAGGTTGAATGAATTCCTTCTAACTCATCGGGTAAATCCAGTTTATAAGCTACTTCACCCACACGTTTTACAATCTTGAACGGTCCAATGTACCTCGGACTCAACTTTCCTCTTTTCCTAAAACGGATAATCCCCTTCCAAGGCGAGACTTTGAGCATCACATAGTCACCCACGTTAAACTCAATAGGTCGTCGCCGCTTATCTGCATAAGACTTTTGTCTGTCTTGAGCGGCTTTTATTCTTGCTTTGATCTGATCGAACTTTGAAGACGTTTCTTGAACCACTTCTATGCTTCCCATTTCCTTCTGACCAATCTCACCCCAACACACCGGGGTTCTACATCGTCTACCGTACAGCATCTCAAACGGTGGCATACCAATACTTGAATGGTAACTGTTGTTATAGGAGAACTCTGCCAGATGCAGATGATCATCCCAACTTCCACCAAAATCTAAAACACAAGCACGTAGCATATCCTCAAGGGTTTGGATCGTCCGTTCGGACTGTCCATCGGTTTGAGGATGATACGCCGTACCGATGTTCAACCTCGTCCCCATAGCTTCATGAAATTTCTTCCAGAACCTCGAAGTAAACCGTGTATCCCTATCGGACACGATCGATAACGGTACTCCATGCTTGGTTACCACTTCCTTGATGAACAAGCTTGCTAACGTTTCTGACGAGATGGCCTCTCGTATGAGCAGAAAGTGAGCACTCTTGGTCAAACGGTCCACAATCACCCAGATGGTATCATGTTGCTTAGCTGTACGAGGTAGCTTAGTTATGAAATCCATGGTGATGTGTTCCCATTTCCACTCAGGTATCTCTAGCGGTTGCATCTTCCCATAAGGCTTTTGGTGCTCGGCCTTGACTTGTAAGCAAGTTAAGCACTTACTAACATAATCCACTACATCATTCTTCATTCCTGGCCACCAGTAATCTCTTTTCAAGTCTTGGTACATCTTTGTAGCTCCAGGATGGATTGAGTACCTTGACTTATGAGCTTCATCTAAGATTCGACTTCTAAGATCACCATGGCGTGGAATCCACATACGGTCAAATCTAGTTTTAACTCCATGAGTGTTTTCCATCAACTCATCTTGCTGGCCATAAATCCTTTCTTTCTTTACTAACTCTTCGTCTACTAACACTTCTGACTGCACTTTGATGATTTCTTCAAAAAGACTTGAGTTCATGATCAACTTGTATGACTTCACGGTTGCAAGGACTTCCTCATTCTTACGACTTAGCGCATCAGCGACCACGTTAGCTTTACCGGGGTAATACTTAATCTCACAGTCGTAATCCTTTATCAATTCTAACCATCTTCTCTGCCTCATGTTCAATTCTTTCTGCTCGAAGAAGTACTTTAAACTCTTATGATCTGTATAGATAGTGCACTTAGTATCGTACAGGTAATGCCTCCATATCTTAAGAGCATGCACTACAGCTGCTAACTCCAAATCATGCGTCGGATAAGTACTCTCATGGACTTTCAACTGTCTAGACGCGTAAGCTATCACCTTCCCTCGTTGCATCAACACGCAACCTAACCCTTGATGCGAGGCATCAGCACAAACAACGAAATCCTCGTCGCCATCGGGTAAAGTAAGGATTGGAGCTTGCGTGAGTCTCTTCTTCAATTCTTCAAAGGCTTCCTCCTGAAACTTCCCCCAACTGAATACTATCGACTTTCGGGTCATACCGGTCAACGGTGCGGCTATCTTGGAGAAACCTTCGATGAATCTCCTATAGTAGCCAGCTAACCCTAGGAAGCTTCGTATATCAGTCGGATTCTGCGGAGTCTTCCAATTCGTTATCGCTTCAATCTTAGCCGGGTCCACGGTTATCCCCTCCGGATTAATCACGTGACCTAAAAATTGCACTTCCCTTAACCAGAACGCGCACTTCGAAAACTTGGCATACAGCTTCTCTTTCTTCAGAGTCTCCAATACCTCTCTCAGATGCTCAGTATGTTCAGATTCGTTCTTTGAATAAATCAATATATCGTCAATGAAGACGATAACCGACTTATCCAACATCGGCCGACACACCCTATTCATCATGTCCATAAATGCTGCAGGAGCATTTGTCAGACCGAATGACATTACGAGGAACTCGTAGTGTCCATACCGCGTTCGAAACGCTGTCTTAGGGATGTCTGCCTCCTTCACCTTCAGCTGATGGTAGCCTGATCTGAGATCTATTCGTGAGAACCAACTTGAACCTTGCAGTTGGTCAAACAGATCATCAATCCTTGGCAAAGGATATCTATTCTTTACCGTAAGCTTATTCAACTCACGATAGTCTATGCACATTCTCATACTTCCATCCTTCTTTTTCACAAACAAAACCGGTGCGCCCCACGGAGAAACACTCGGTCTGATAAAACCCTTGTCTAGGAGTTCTTGCAGTTGGGACATCAATTCTCTCATCTCAGACGGTGCTAGACGGTAAGGCGCTTTCGCAACAGGTTGGGCTCCTGGTATTAAATCTATCTGAAATTCTATTTCTCGCTCCGGTGGCAACCCCGGAAGATCCTCAGGGAATACTTCTGGGTAGTCGCGCACAATAGGAACATCTTTCATTTCTTTCGTCTCGGCCGTAGCGTTGACAACATACGCCAGGTAGGCACCACACCCTCGCCTTAGTAAACCCTCAGCTTTTATCATCGAAATGACATTAAGCCCGGAACTTTCCTTATCACCATAGACCGTTACCGCGCTACCATCCAATGACTTTAACCTTATAATCCTACTCTTACATACTATCTGAGCCTCAAACCCAGACAACCAATCCATACCCAAAACCACATCGAACCCTCCCAAGGTCATAACGTACAAGGTAATCGGGAACTCATGTCCCTCCAATTCTATCTTACAGTTCTTAACCATCTTTGTTATTTTAACCGAAGTGTCACTAGCGGTTTCTACTATAAGGGTCTCAGACACTCGGCAACATTTCATTTTAGCTAGTTTACTAAATGGTGTGGCTACGAAACTTTTGTTTGCGCCCGAATCAAATAATACAGTAGCGGAAACACCGTTCACGAGAAACGTACCTGTGACAACATCCGGAATCTGCTTGGCTTGTTCTTGAGTCAGCATGTAGGCTCTAGTTCTTGGCCTGGCTTGATCAGCATCTTTCCTTCCACTACCTCCAGCTTCACTCTCGGTACACTCCCTAGCAAAGTGACCTGTCTTACCACACTTGTAGCATGCAGGCTTAGAACTGCACTCATGAGCATAATGACCTGCCTTCCCACACTTGTAGCAAACATTCGACCCAAATTTACATTCCCCGGCATGTATCTTTCCACACTTATGACATGTATCCGAACCTTTTCCCCACCTACACGCACCACTGTGCGCCTTGCCACAAGTCTTGCACGACCTGTTCTCCCAAACTCTCGGCTGTTTGTTCTTAGGGTTCCATATCTGGGTACCGGGTCGTTTAGCAGGAGCGACCCATTTCTTCTATTTCTTGTCATCTCCCACCACCACATCATCCGCAACCAAGTCTGCATAAACCATTTCTGCGAGTTCGACAGCAGAATCGAAAGTAGTAGGTTTACTTGTTCTGACTAACATGCGAACTCTCTGTGGTAATCCCCTCACATAACACTTGATCCTTTTTGCCTCAGTGTTGACCATATCGGGCACCAACCTGGACATTCGATTGAACTCGGTGGTGTACTCACGGTGTGTCATTGTCCCAGCTTTCAAGTTTAAGAATTTCATCTCCGCCCTTTCAACCTCGGCGTCAGCACAGAACTTCATCATCACTAACTCCTTCAGATCATCCCACTTCATCTCTTTGATCTCTTCACGGGTCTTCCTCTGCTCCACACTCTCCCACCAATACATAGCCTCATCTACGAATGACTGAGTAGCATAACCCACAGCTTGGTCGGGACGGCATTCGCTAATGCGGATAACCTTGTCCATAGCGGTTATCCATTGGAGAGTAGCGATTGCGTCTCCCAACCCGGTCAGCTTTGGCGGGTCGCATCCTTTGAAGGACTTATAGCTGCACCCACCTTGTCCTCTTCTCCTATCATCGACTTTCACAGACTTATCCCCACTCGAGGCCCCTCTTTCACCTTCCCCATCCTTCCTACCATCACCACCCGCCCCTTCAGCAGTTCGTTCACGGCTTCCAGCAGATCCTTCGGGATTCAGGTTCTTCACAGCAGCAACTACAGCCTGAACAATGGCTGCTTGAACTGCAGGGCTAAGTTGAACTTCCTCGTTGTTGTTCTGGTCTCCTCCAGCTGCGCTTCCTTCATCTTCGGTGTGGGAAGCTTCTTCTACCGAGGGTTGCCGGACAAGACGAGGCCTGCCACGACGCCCAGTGCGACCCCCAGTTTCAACAAATTCTCCAGCTCCAGCCATTTGTATTCTAAAGGGGAAAACACAAACATCATCACTCAAGAAACTATTTAGTACAAGGATAGTAAGGCTAACAGGTAATAACAGTGGCCAGTTGTGACTAGTTGATCACGTTACTTTCCGTGTCCTATACACTTCCCTTTATAAGTCTATTTGTGCTGGTTCTACTTAAGCAGTTTGTCAAAGTAAACAATCAATTATTCCTATCCCTGCCGTTCACATATCTTTCCTTTCTCATTAACATATATCATTTAATCATACACCTTACCTTTACTGTTCTTGCTTGAGCAACACATGGCATTCTTGAACTGGCATCTTCTTTCCTTTCTTACTTATATCCCATACTCTGTTCGAGTCTAAGCATGTAGGATGCTTAAATCTCTCGAACTTTGCTCTGATACCAACTTGTAAGGCCCCGTTACCGGTAGCCCTACTTTTGTGTTGGATTTACTCATAAACACAGTTCTAAATATCAGAGTTAATTAAAACATTTACGCGGAAAATAAAACTTTCATAAAACTTTACATAATTCATAACTTGTCTCAAAACATCCTTTGTCTTTCAACATTAAAGCATTAAATTAAAACATCATAAGTCTTCAGATGCCAGATTCTTGTTCAGTGCCATGTGTCTCCTCAAGCGAGCTGCCTCATCATACTCACCTGCGTGCATACTAAAAGTCAGCTACGCTGAGTGAGTTCTAGATAATCACATAATCATACCATTCACATAACATTATATTCTTTCATTCATACCTTTATACCTTCATACTTTCATACTTTCTTACATTCATACTTTCTTACTTTCTTACTTTCTTTTGTATTAACTTACTTTCATATCTTATGTTATAAAGAGCATTACGCCCTACATTCCTCGAGTATTATTAGGGCTCGGTACCCTCTTTCCTCGAGTATTATTAGGGCTCGGTACCCTCTTTCCTCGAGTATTATTAGGGCTCGGTACCCTCTTTCCTCGAGTATTAGTAGGGCTCGGTACCCTTCTTCCTCGAATATTAGTAGGGTTCGGTTCCCTAGTTCTCGAATATTAGTAGGGTTCGATTCCCTCTTCGTTACCATACAACCATACATCATACCTCGAGTATTATTAGGGCTCGGTACCCTTTTCGTAACCATACAACCATACATTATCATTTCTTTCTTCTATTATCTCTATCATGTTCATACACATAAACATACATAACATACTTACCTTATACATAGCGTTACAACCTGACATTACGTGCAATATCCGAAGATCGTTCACGTACCATCAAGCAATCATTCATACATTTCACATTATCCACATAAGGCATACACGTATCTCTTAGGATAAGTGTATTAACAAACATATTGAGTATGCACACAGCCCCGAAAACGTAACACATAAATGGGGCTAGAAACTCACCTGAACACGGTTACGTTCTCCGTTGATCGTAATCCCTTTCTTCAGTTGTGCACGGCTGACTGTATAACAAGTATACATATCAATTTAACTATCACTACTTATAACATCTTTCTAGTCTTAATTACTACCCACAACGAACGGGGGTCCGGGGGCAGCGCCCCTGGCAGCGGGGTCTAGGGGCGGCAGCCCCTAGCAGGGTCCAAGGGGCAGAGCCCCTGGCTGGGATCGAGCTGCCAGGTCAGCTTGGAAAAATTTTATTTCCATTAACTGTCTTAACACATTTTCCATTAGGTTTTTAATTTATTTTCTAAACGAACTTCACTTTAGGCGAAGTTAAACCTCGGGCGAACTTGGCTTCAGGCGAAGTTAAACCTTAGGCGAACTTGGCTTCAGGCGAAGTTAAACCTTAGGCGAACTTGGCTTCAGGCGAAGTTATCCTTAGGCGAACTTGGCTTCAGGCGAAGTTATCCTTAGGCGAACTTGGCCGTAGGCGAAGTTACGCTTGAAGGCGAAGTTACGCTTGAAGGCGAAGTTCATCAGGCGAACTTAATCTTGCAGGCGAAGTTATCGCGCTGCAGATCTGTTTGCCCATAAATCCTTCGTTTCTTAGCCAAATAACTCGATTTTGGTACCCACGGAATCGTATGATCGGCGCCTACAAATCCCAACCATCAAATCGGCCTAAAATCGACGTTTTAGGGGTCCGATTTGGGCAGTTTGGGTTTCGGGTCCGGTTAACCCATCCAATCCTAACCATTTTCAGTAATATTAGCTTTGTTGGATTTGTTCTTACCTTACCAACTCAGATCTATCAACAAAATCTCGGGTCTCGGCTTCGAATCTTGATCGGTTAGAATGTGTGTGTTTTGAGTGTGTGAAGAAATAGATGTAAAATGAAGATATTTTTGGGATTTTGGGGGTATTTATATCGCTGAAATCCCATTCTTATTTAACCCATCTCAATTAATCCACGTCCAAGACCCGCTCCCTACCCGATACTAATTAATTACGCGAAATCACTAAACATAACTTCCTTTATTCATCATTAAAATTTTTAGGATGTTACACTTCATGTTCTTGATATATATTTACACACACATAACTTATTATGCATATCACTTATGACTAACTTCTAACCCTTTTTAGTTTGTTCATCTTATTTACAGGTTCCATGGTGTGGGTTTGCATAAGACTAACCTCGGTTTAACCGAAACTAGTCCAAACCAGAAACCAAACTTTTGTTTACTAGTTTTGTTAAAATAGTTGTTTAAACATGTTTATTGCTAGATTTGAGTTTCAAAAATCATTTTTACAAGTTCTTTGATATTAAGCATATGGAATCCATCTATGAACTCGTTGGGAGATGGAAACCGAACTAAACCGAAACTTTTGCTTAAAAGACTTGTAGTTAACTTTTTAGTTGTAAAATTCAAGTTTTCTTCATTTATTAACCAATATACAAGTTCTATGATATTTGGGCATGTAGAAACCATCTATGAACTATTTGTGAGATGGAGACCGAACCAAACCGAACTATACCGACTTTTACTCGCTTAAGACACACAAGTGTGTTTTTAGCTATCAAGACTTGTATATTTCTTTAAAAATAGTTTACAAACTGATTTTAATTATTTTCTTAAGTACTTGGAATTTTTGGATCCAACTTGATCTCATCACGTAGTTTGGACCGACAAAACCGAACACTCGTTTAACGTGCGTTGTTAGTTCTAAACAATAGATCTACATACTTGGTTAAGTGTTAGTATATTTTAATGAGTTACCTCATAACAATTAATATGTTGGAAAGTTGACTTTGGGTTTGACCATTTGTCAAGACCCGAACCGACAACCCGAACACTCGTTAAAGACCCGTTTTAGTATCTTTGTCTCAAAGGAATTTGCATTTTAGCATTTTTCCCACCTTATTACTTAACATTGGTTAAGTAAATATTAAGGTTAGATACTTTAACCCGGTTTCGAGCAAACTTACATTTTTAAAGGATTGTTATTATAAATTCTTAAATAGTTACATTTTAAACCTTGAACTTTAATTGTTTACTTTTTGCAACAATTATTTTATTTAAAGATCTTCAAGACAACCATTCTAAAACCAAGATTTTATTGTCATTTAGGCCTTGCTCGTTAAACTTCATCCATCCGGTTATTCATCTTTTACCGATCAAGTTTTATACTTGAACGTGAGTAACATCATACCCCGTTTTCTATCTTTTATTTTAAGGTGACATTTCATCTTATATAAACTAAATGTTTTATACTTGGGTCTTAAACCACAAACGTTGTATACTTTACTTGAATAATTGCTCGATTTGGTGTTCTATGCTTATTTGCCTATGTGTTTATCGCTTTTGGATTGTGGAACTATAAATCCTAGACCATTTGGCAACCCCTCATGGCAAGGTGTCGTTAACGTAATGCAATTAACGATAACTATAAAATCCTAAACTATTTGGCAACCCCTTATAGTTGGGTGTCGCTAACTTGTTAGCGATAACTATTTATGCAAGTTTATAGCTATTATTTATGGTTTTGTATACTAGTTTTGTGGCTTTTCATACTATATATCTATTGTTCAAACTTATGTATTGCTCACCAACCTTTGTGTTGATAAACTTTATTTTATGAAATGTTACAGGTTTGCATCTAGGTTGATTTTGGAGTTCGGTGAAGAAAACGTCACAAATACCGTTAGGATATTAGCAAAAATGAACAATATTTGATTTGCTATATTTTGTTATATTTTGTTGTATTTGACTTATGAGTATTTGGTTATGTGATATTTTCGATGTTGTGAAATGAAATGAGTTTGTTAATTATTGTCACTTTAAATAGTGTCATGCGCTTATGAGCAATCGTTGCACCCCGACATGTTTAGCCGCCTTTGTCGGGGTGTGACACACACACACACACACACATACACACACACACACACACACACACATATATATATAAAATTCCCGTACGCATATTTAATTTTTGTTTTTTTAAGTATACTATTTACACCCATGTACCCATGTAGGTGATTAGAGTTTGTAAATTCACTTGTTTATTAAATGTTTTTTTCAGCAGCGTTTAAAGCTGCCCCCAATACTGAAGAGAGTATTTCAGAGACAAGACGGGATGTTAACCATCCATATTGAATTTGACTGCTACAGACCTGATTCACTTAGGAACACTATCAAAGAAAAACCCACCATTATGTGAAAACACTTTTAGTCATGTTTTGAACCTAAGACCTTAGGATCTCAAATATTAATCATCACTCCATGCTATTGAACTAAAATGATACCAAACATATCTACAACCCTAACAGCCTCACAACCGAGTGACATAGCTGGCTGACTAATCAAGTTAGTTGACTTGGTTGGTTGTCTGTGGGGTGTTGGGAATTTCGGTTCTAGTGCGTTACTTGGTGTGCAAGGTTAAGTAACGAGATTTAAAGAGTGGATAATATAAATAATTAAATCATCATCATCATCATCGTACTCAGTATATCCCACCAATAGCAAAGCTATGGTAGGGTCTGAGGAGAGTAAGATGTAGACAGCCTTACCTCTACCCCATAAGGATAGAGAGGCTGCTTCCGGTGAGACCCCCGGCTCGATAGTAGTTTTGCATCAAGCCTTGGACATAAGGCACATAGAACTCAATCATCGGCTGATCGGTGCATGTACCCTTGTCTTTCGGCTATCAACGCCACCACATGATGCCTGATTAACCTTCCGCTATTTTTAACGTTATTTTCACGAGTTTAGTAAAATAACGTCAAAATTAGTGCAATTTCACTTTTGCCCACCCGAGGGTTCACACATATATACATTATATGCGCGCACCGCAAGCAGGGCTTATATAAATAATTAAATGTGTTTAGATTTAATTGTTAGTATAATTATCATGTCATATTATATAGCAATCATAGTTATAGTCTACACGTGATAGGTTAGATTATAAATACCCGTGTTTTAGGGTTAGAGATTGTAATTGAGTTTTGTAAAGTTTCTCAATCCTCGTACCAATTCCATTATGGAGGAGGGTGACGAATTTTATCTCGGATGAATTAATTTGTTTCTTAAATTTTTTTTATCCTTCACTAGTAATAAGTATTTTTATATAGCCTCATAATAAAGTATACAGAAGAAGGTAAGTTAAATAAATAAATAAATAAAAAGTAATTTAAGAAGTAACATAAAGTGGGCGTTGGTGGTTGTTGGGAGGCAATTGAGTGAGTGAATAAATGCGTGCATATGAAACAGTAACGTATCTTTCACCAGACACGGAGGGAAAAGTCACCGTTGCCATTGTTGACGTTGGCGTTGTTGTATTGATGAGAAGGCTGGCTGGCGGTGGCATATTTAATTTCCAAGGTGTGAATAGGTAGCCAGCCAACTCAATGTTATTTACCTCTTCCACCCCATTAATGGCTTTCATATCCATAATATAAATACTCATTTACCTTAAACCAACTAATAAGGGTAACAGAATAAATTTGGGAAGGATATTGGTTTTATGACTATCGTTTTCATTTCTTGTTATGAAGTCGATTTTTTTATCCAACCCACCAACCTTGTATATGTTAAGAGCAACACACCGATAGTATAGCCCGTTAGAGCATTCACATTCTATCCATTAAAGAATGTGAGTGTGGTTTATACTTTATATAGTGCAGGGAGTGTTTTAGAGTGTTGTTGGTGGAAAACAATTGTAGTGATTTTTCTGTATATTTAAAAAGTTTATGTACACTTTTATGGTAATATTCGATTGAAGATAGGGGAAAAAATTTGAATGCTCTATGTCAAATTAACAATGAACTAACAGGACTGAAGAAACACTAAGCGACCCCGGGCAGATTATGGGTAATCTGGGGGCTAAGTAATGTTTCCCTCGAAGGTTAGGTCCAGCAGAGTAAGTTGTACTTCAGGGAACCTGCAAAACAGACACCGTGAGCTCGTCACTGAGAAGGGGGGGGTTCCTCCTTGTGACCACCCTCCGGCGTGAGAATCAGTCTATATTGCTCTTTAAATATAAAAGTATATGAATACTATTAGAGCAATTATCAAGTAAGTTATACGAGATAGTAGATGATGAAATGATAATACCATTTGCTGTCTTTTATAGCCGAAGGTGGGTTTCCAAGGGGTTTAGCCGGCCCAACACGCTACCAACTGTAACCTATGCACGTGCCCTACCTGTGAGTGGTGGATAGGTAGCGGCTGACACAGAGCAGGCGTGCCGTGCACTCTTCGTCTTCTACCAACTGCAGGCTAGGCACGTGGTCTGGCAGGAGTTGGTGGGCAGGCGGCGGCTATTGGTCACAGTGCTGTGGCGTGCTGTCTGCCACGCTACTGTCAGTGAGCTGTCGCATTCTTGGTCAGATCTTTTGTCTTTACCTCGTCAGGTATCACGCAAAAGATCCTCCATCATACGGACTGGCCCATTTTGGCGGGAGTTTTCCCCCTCCCGCCTTTGCTCATTCTTTCAGGTGACACTGAATATTTGTAAGTGTTAAGCCTTATGCGTGTAGCTATGCTGTGCGGGTAGCCTTCCCTGATGGCTTGTATCCGCAACTGCGGGAACAGGCGGGTTACTTTACCATTGGGAGGCTTTTCCCTGCGTATGCAGCTTGCATACTGCGCGTAGGCTTCTCTGAGCATGGTGGGTCCTGCGGGAGTAGATGGTCTTTGCGCAGACATCCCTGTTCAAGGTGAGTCATGCGGGACCAACTGAGCCCTGCTGGGACCTACCTCTTCAAGTCCCCCCAGTCCAATGTTCTTCTCACGAATGTCTAATAAAGTGAGGTGAACTTTTGGACTTAAGCAAAGGGTTTTGAAAAGGGGTTTTTGTAAGGTTTTCCATGGGGGTTCTTCCCGCGGAAGTCCTTGTCACTTGCAGAAATTCCCGAGTTTCCTGCTTGGTCTTTGGGTATGATGCGGGTAGGTCTGTAACCTCCTCGCAAGTCAGGAGCATTGGGTCTTAGTTGTGCGGATTCTCCCTGTGGTTCTGGTAGTTTTTGAACATAGTGATCAATTATGTTTAAACCACCAATTCCATCTTGGAGCCTCAAACAACGTAGTACTCGATGTTCCCGCTATGCGGGGATATTATTTCCGTTTTCACAAGCATTGCCCAGAAGATCCTTCCTGGTTTCAATTCTCAGCGGGTGCTAGGTATGTGAAGGGTTTTGCCTTTACACTGCACCTGCATCCGTCTTACGGTTACTTTACTTCCAAGGTATTCCTGGCGTCCATTCCCTGCGGGTGCTAGGTATGTGAAGGGTTTTGCCTTTACACTGTACCCGCACCCGTCTTATGGTTGCCAAATATTTTGGCTTCAATTCCCTGCGGGTGTTAGATATGTGAAGGGTTTTGCCTTTACACTGTACCCACACCCGTCTTATGGTTGCCAAATATTTTGGCTTCAATTCCCTGCGGGTGTTAGGTATGTGAAGGGTTTTGCCTTTACACTGTACCCACACCCGGCTTATGGTTACTTGTTTGCCAAGGTAAGGGGTATTTTCCCGCTTACTTTTTTGAACCTTAGTCTTCAAATTTTTAAATTTTGAAATTTGAAGAGTTGGTGGATGGATAACAACCCAATACCTCAAACGTCGTGTGACGGTTTCTTCTGACTGTGTCAGGACGTGCCAGAAGTTATGGCGACATGACATTATGTGGTCATTCCAGTTGCTTTTTCAGGCGCGTGGGCACGGGATTTCGGGCGCGTAGCCGCGAAATCTCTGGCACACGTCCTTTTGACAGCTGTTGCCAGCTTGCCTTTGCCACGCGTCATAGTTTCATTGCACCTTTGATTTCTCTCTCTTCCGTATTAAATTCATCGCATTAATTGCGATTACTATATAAAGGGGGAGAGGGTTATTTGCAATTCACACTTTCCACTTTCATCTCTTCTTCTCCAGTAATTTCCGGCGAATTTCTCTTTTTCGGTAAAGCATTACTCTGAAATTTCTTCTTTCTTCCACCATGTCTTCTCACGATGCTGATGATCAGAAGACTGCTGGCGAATGCCAGTGTTCTCTTCCTGTCGAGCTGTACCAGTATATCGTCAGGAAGTTCATGCTCGAGTCTCTCGAGCCTGAGTTTCCTGAGCCCCACCATACTGTGTACGATGCCCCTAGTGGCAAGATCGGGGTTTATGCTGCATTCTTTGTCTACGGAAACCTTAGGTTTCCGTTGACAAAGTTTGTGTACCGTGTCCTGGAGAGGCACGGTGTGCACCTGACAGAGGTGCACCCCATGGCCATTGCCAAGGTCCGGCACTTTGAGTGGGTGTGCCGGATACTGGGCCTTGAGCCCCTCGTTGACCGTCTGATGACCTTCTACACTTGGAGGTGCATCCAGGGGTGGTACACTCTTACAACCCGTATCAAGGGTTTAAAGATTTGTACCACCGAGCGGAGTCTTCGCTCGTGGAGAAGAGAGTTCTTCTTCATATCCGCTCGCGCCATCCCCATCGCCATGAAGTTCAAGAATGGCCAGGCGCTTCCGAACCTTCCTGCCCTCAACTACGAGGAGGCGGAATGGTTCTCGAAGATATCCCGGGTCCAGTCCCCGGTTTTCCGTTTTCCGGAGTCGGCGATGGTGATGCTGGGGATGAGCCGGGTGTGGAAGGCGGCGAATGCGGATAAGGTTCCGATCGTCCTTGAATATGGTTCGAACTCTGTCCCTTATGGTACGTCTTGTTTCATTTTGCTGACTTCGATTTTTTCTAACTTTCTTGTTGATTTCAGAGGGGAACGATCTTCAGTCGCTCCTGAACCCGCGGGAGGAAGATGGTCCCGCGCGGATGGGTACTCGTGCTCTGGACGAGAACGAGTTGCCCATCTTAGAGCAGACCGCGGGTCGGTTCGTGGAGGTTTACCCGCCAGGCCAAGAGATCCTGAGCCACCGACGGCCAGGTAAGCCTATCTTCTACCCTGAACCTCTCAATGCTGTGCCTGCTGCTGGAGTTGACATTTCTTCTTCTGAGGAATCCGCAGAAGGTCCTCCACTGGTGCGGAAGAAAAAGGCTGCCGTCGGGAAAGGCAAGGAGAAGGTGGCCTCTACGGCCGACCCGGTAGTCCTATCTGACTCGGAGTCAGATAGTGCAGAGGTGGCGGGGAAGCCCGGTGGTGAGGAGACCACCGCTCCGGAGGCTGTAGCTGTTACCTCCGGGGAGGGCAGCGACGACGACGGTTACCGGTGTCAAGAGGCCGGCTCCATCGGGTTCGCCCCCGCTCGTCCGTACGTTCAAGCTCAAGAAACCCCGTAAGTACCCCCATAATTCTTGTCTAGATTTGTTGTTTCAAATAAATTTTTCTAACACTTTTGCTTGTGCAGGTGTGGATGTTGACGCATTCCAAGGTGGAGTTGGAGCAAGTATTCCCCCGCCGATGAGGGAAGGCTCGGTCAGCCTTCCCGAGGCGTCGACCCAGGCGTCTGCGCCTGCTTCCGTTGGTTCCAGCCTTTTTGAGGCTGTTCCAGCTGAGAAGGTGTCTCCGCCGGCCGTGAGTGCAATTTTTACAGCATCTTTCACGGAGCCGGCGGTTACTGTTGCTGAGGAGGCAACGCCAACAATGGCTACCACAGCGGCTGCCACCATACCTGCGCCACCGGCACCGACGGCCGGACCATCAGGTACGCGCCGGGCTTCCCGCCGATCTATGCCACCTTCCCGTCTGCCTGACCTGTTGGATGGATTTCCTTTAGGTTCAGGTGATGGGTTTGGCGGCTATCGGCCTGTTATTGACCCTACAGGTACGTAGGGTTCTTTTTCCTTTGTATATTTTTATCATCTTTTCCTAACTGCCTTTGTTTCTTTTGCAGTGTCGGATTCCAATGAAGTGTATGTTCCAAGATGGAACATACGCCGAGGAACAACCCTTCGCACCCCTGTGGAGTGCGTGGACTGGGCTCGCCACGCTGCTCCTCATGGTGCGTTGGGGGAAGCCATGGCTAGCTACCAAGAGGGTAGGCTAACCAATGAGCTTCGGGTTCTCCAGGCCCGGACGCAGCCCCGCGTCGAGCTGCTTTGTCGTGAAAACGACAAGTTAAAAGCAGCACGCGCCAAAGATGTATCTGAAGCGCGGGCTCTTCGGGAGGAGAACCGGCAGTTGGCCGCTGCCGCAGCCGAGAAGGAGAAGGCATTCAAGGCCCTCGAGGTTGAAGTCCAGGCGCGACTCGAGGCCCGCTCCAAGGCTGCCCAAGCTGTGAATGAACAGCTTCGGCTGGCCAAGGAGACTGCGCGAAACTCAACTGAGAGGGCTGCCAAGGCTGAAGCTGTTGCTGAGCCACTTCGCGAAGAGAATGAGCAGCTTAAATGCAAATTAAAGGCTCTTCAGCATGCTCATGACGCCTTGGCAATGGAAGATGCCAAGAAGCTGCAAGAGATTCTTGACCAGAGGGGGGTGCTTGACCAAACCGAGCGGAAGCTTAAGGGCGTCGAAGAGGCTGCCGCAAAGGAAGTATTACTTGCCAATCTGAACCAAAGCGAAGCCGAACGCGCCCGTGACGAAGTGCAAGCTACCCTCCAATGGCTACTTCGAGAAGCGTTGCCTCAGGTATCCTTTTTTTTCTTCTACTTGTAATTAGAAAATGTTCTAACTTGTAATTTTCTTTTGTAGGTTGTGCGTCGGGTCCTTTCAGAGACCTCTTACGACGATGCAATGAGCGCAGCCCTCAACGCTTCTCATGAGGATGGGGAGAAGACTGGCTTCCTGCTTGGTCTAGGGTTTGCTGAGAGAGGCTTTCCGCCCTCCAACTTCCCTTTATTCAATGTTAACACTGCAGCTGCTTATGACCAAGCAGTGAACCAGTACGCTGCCTTCCCGCATCCGGTGGTGGAGAAGGTGAATGAAGCTGCTGCTGCTGATGATGGGCTAAACATCCTTAAGACTTTCCTTGGACAGCCGCGCTCTGACGGTGCTGGTCCAAGCGGAGGTGGTCCTGAAGCCTGATCCTGAAGATCCCTTCCCACTGCTAGGATAGACTTAGCTTTGTATAGATTTCTTTTAGGCGGGTAGTTACCCGGCCACTGTTGTAATATATCATTGAAATATACGATTGTTATTCCTTTCATTGGATTCTTTGCTTTATAAACTTATGACTTGCATACTTAGTTTAAATTAGCAATTTTCCAAGTGTTTAGAATAAGTTAACCTGTGAACGTGGTTGATGATGGGTTAGAGTTTTGCTTCCTCCTTCGTGATTGTGCGGGTATAACCGTCACTTGCACTTGGTAGGATGGCTGAACTTTTGCCTTCATCTGACCGCGTGTAGGTTTTTCTTATCCTTTTTTAAGTGTTCATAAGTTAACCTTTTAACGTGGTAGATGGTAAGTTAAGTTTGGCTTCCTTGTTTGTGATTGTGCGGGTAAGACCGTCACTTGCACCTACAAGGATGGCTAAACTTTACCTACATCTGACCTGCGTGTAGGTTTTCCTTAGAACTTTTTTAACATTTTGGCGTTGTGTTTATGCGGGTATTGCCGCCTTCCACACGCAACTACTTCTTCCCGTAAGGGAAGTTCATAGGTTACAAGCTATCAATACATCATGAAAGGAGAATCATTTCCATTAGAAGTGGCTCTAGGCCTTTTCTTTACAAGTTGGAATTGATCTACATATAACATTTGCGTAATTGAGCTCCATTCCATGTTCTAGGGATGGGAGTGCCATCGAGCCTTTCGAGCCGGTATGCGCCCTTTCCCAGAACTTCTTTGATAACGTATGGCCCTTCCCAAATCGGGGCCAACTTTCCTGGGCGTTGTTGGTTCGAAGCCTCGTTGTTACGCAGTATGTAGTCTCCTTCATTGAAATTGCAGAGTTTTACCCGCGTGTTGTAGTATTTTTGCATTTGTCGTTTGTAGTTTTCTTCACGCACGGCGGCTAAGTCTCTGCGCTCTTCGGTTAGCATAAGGTCTAACCGTCTTTCCGCATCATTGTCTTCTGGTTGGATTAAGACCCTTGGTGAGGGTAAACCGATTTCGACTGGGATCATGGCTTCAGTGCCATAAGTGAGACTGAACGGGGTTTCTCCCGTACTGGTCTTCTTCAGCGTTCTGTTTGCCCAAAGGACGTGTGGAAGCTCGTCCACCCAACCGGATCTATGTTCCAAGAGTCTTCTCTTTATGCCTTCGACGATGCTCTTGTTTGCTCTTTCCACCTCACCGTTACCTTGCGGGTGTGCCACTGAGGTAAAGGTGTGGGTGATTTGAAGTTCTTTCAGCCACTGCTGTAGCTTCTTGTCAGCAAAGTTGGTGCCGTTATCGCTTACCAAATTCTGTGGAAGTCCAAAACGACAAATAATAAATTCCCAAATGAATTTTTTGATATGCTTTGCGGTTGTTTGGGCTAAAGGTTTCGCTTCTATCCATTTGGTGAAGTAGTCAATGGCTACCACTAGGAACTGAACATTCCCAGCTGCTGTAGGAAATGGGCCTGTCACGTCAATGGCCCACTTCTGAAATGGCCACGAGGAAGTGACAGGAACAAGTTCATTTTTCGGGCGATGCGTGTTGGGTGCGTAAAGCTGGCAAGATCTGCATTTTCTGATGTATGCCAACGCGTCCATATGCATCCCCGGCCAGAAGTATCCCGCGTTGTTTAGCTTGGCTACCACAGCGCGGGGGCCTGCGTGTACTCCACAGATGCCTTCGTGAACCTCCCTTAGGAGGTAGTCAGCATCTTGGTTGTCCACGCATCTTAACAATGGGCCAAGAAAGTTACGTCTGTAAAGGGTGTCATTGACCAGCTGATAATTCAGTGCTTTACAGCGTAGTTTTCTTGCCTGTGACTTTGACTCTGGTAACGTTCCTGCTTCAAGGTATTTTATTATTGGGGTCATCCATGTTTCTGTACCGGTTTGGATGACACAAATTTCCTTGTGCGGGACTGATGGTGTTTCGAGGAGTTCAACGCGGATGTCCTTTCCCAAGTGGGTGAAGGCCAGTGATGCAAGCTTGCTTAACGCATCCGCAGATTTGTTTTCGCTGCGCTTGACGTGTATCACTTTACAATCATTAAAATCGCGCATGATGGCTTTGGCCTGGGCAAGGTACAGGGCCATTGTGTCGTTCACAGCCGTGTACGTCCCGTTTATTTGGTTTGCCACTAGCATGGAATCTACATGGGCTTCCAAATTTTTTACACCCATTTTACGCGCAATCCTCAATCCGGCCAGGAATGCTTCATATTCAGCTTCGTTATTCGTACTTGGAAAATCCAGCCGAATAGCATAAGTATATTCCTGGCCTGCTGGATTTGTTAATTTTAACCCTGCGCCTGAACCCTCGTTACTAGCTGCTCCATCAGTGTAGAGTCGCCAGACCTCATTGATTTCGTGTGCTGGGGAGGGTTGAACCTCCTCCTGGCACTCTTTCTCCCGTGAAGCGGGGACTTCTGCAATAAAATCAGCCAGGACCTGGCCTTTAATGGCTGGTCTCGGCTTGTATTGAATCGCATATTCTCCCAATTCAATTGCCCATTTGGCTAGACGTCCCGATAACTCGGGTTTGCCTAGAACATTTGAGAGTTTGAAGTTGGTGAGAATAGTGATTGGGTGACCCTGGAAATATCGTCTCAACCTGCGTGAAGCGTGTATAAGTGCCAAGACTAGTTTTTCCAGGGTAGAGTACCGGGTTTCCGCGTCTGCCAGCACGCGGCTAACATAATAGATTGGCATCTGGATGCCTTTTCGTTCTACAAGCAGGACTGCCCCGGTTGCTCTATCTGTTGCGGAGAGGTATAGGATTAACTCCTCCCCCGCTTGTGGTGCTGTGAGTGTTGGGAGTTCGATCAGGCGTGATCGAATCTCCTGAAAAGCTGCTTCCGCTTCTGGTGTCCAGCGGAAGTGCGTTTTCTTTAAACAATTTCTTAGCGTTGACACAAAAGGGAATGACCTATCCGCATGGTTTGCCAAAAAGCGGTTAAGCGCGACTAGTCGTCCATTCAGTGTTTGAGCCTGTTTTATGGTGGTAGGTGATTCCATTTTGACAATGGCTTCGACCTTTTCAGGGTTCGCTCTGAAGCCATCTTTAGTAATAATGACTCCCAAGAACTTCCCTTCTTCCACCCCAAATGAACACTTGCTCGGGTTGAGCTTCATGTTTATCTTTCTGAGCGTGTTGAAAGTTTCGTCAATGTCTTTCAACATCGCCTCTGGCTCGGGGCTTTTGATGACCAAATCATCCATATAGACTTCCAAGTTTCTCCCAATTTGGGCGTGAAACTCTTTGTCCATTAGTCGTTGGTACGTGGACCCCGCGTTCTTAAGTCCGAATGGCATCATTTTATAACAAAATGTGCCATCGGGCGTCCGAAAGGCGGTTTTGTCCTGGTCATCTACAGCCATGTGGATTTGATGGTACCCCTTATACGCATCCAAGAAGCATTTAAGGCGAAATGGTGCCACCGAATCCACCTTGAGATCAATTTCTGGCAACGGATAACAATCTTTGGGGCATGCTTTATTCAAATCTTTGAAATCTATGCACATGCGCCATTGTTTGTTATTCTTCGGTACCATTACGGGATTTGCAACCCATGTTTGATATTTGCTAACGCGCACGATGCCCGCGTCAAGGAGTTCCTTGACTTGGGTTCTGCACGCGTTGGTTTGCTCGGGTCCCATTACTCTGCGCTTTTGTACGATCGGCGTAACGGCCGGATCGCATTTGAGCTTATGCTCTGCCTTACTCCGGGGTACACCAGTCATGTCGGCTGGTGTCCACGCAAAGATGTCTGCGTTTCGCTGCAGTAAGCGCTTGAGTAAGGTGCGTGTTGGATCAACAATTGTCGGGCCAATGGTAACGGCCTGATCGGGATATTTCCCATTGAATGCCCACTTTTCAGGTTCAGTGATGGTTTGTTTGGCCATCTTCGGTTTGGGTTTAGAGGAGACGGATGCGATGCATACCTGGGGAATGCCCGTGATCATCGCTACGCCTTCAGTTGTTGGCCATCCCATCATGCCGTGGACTGAGGATACCACGGCGTTGAATCTTGCCATCCCGTCTCTCCCGAATAGGATGTCATACGTATGATGTGGTTTTTTCATTACAACAAAATCCACATCCTCCGTGCGTGAATAATTCCCATCGGTGAGAGTGACGGGGAAAGATAGGGTGCCCAAGGGAGTGTTCATGCTGCCGTCAAACCCTTCCATTGAAGCGTAGACCGTCTCCAGGCGTTCCTTGTCTTCATCGTCTAGCTTGTCGAAGAACTGCCTGTACATCACTGTCGACGATGCGCCATTGTCAACGAGGGTGCGGGAGGTGATGTAGTGCCCCAGCTGGCTTTTAATGACAATGGGGCCTTCTTTGTTTGGGCCTCCCGGCACTCGCGGGAAGCGCACTTCTGCTTCCTTCCATGCGCATGGTTCGGTCATCGGTCTCTTTCTTCCTCTGACCTTACCATGGACCATGTTGATGCTGATGTCGACGGGCTTTCGTCCGTTACCCCTGTACCTGTTGTCGTTCCTTCCTCCCTTCTTGATAGATGCCACGAGGTGTGCGAGCCTCCCATCCTTGACGAATGTCTCGACGATGTCCCTCAAGGATGTGCACTCCTCAGTGCTATGGCCCTTTGTCCCATGGAAGTCACAAGACTTGCTTTGATCCGCATTGGGTTTCTGTCGGATCGCTGGGGCTTTTGGCCATGGCAGTTTTTCCGTGGCAAATATCTCCGTGACGCTCTTGGTGAGTGGCGTCCAACGGTTTTTCCGGTTCGAAGGGTGCGTGTTGTCCCTTCCGCCAACCAGAGGGCGAGAGCTTGAGGGGGTGTCAAAGTTTATCCTTGACTGCCAAATACCTTGCCGCCTCTTTTTGTTTAGCCGGGCGGTTCTCACATTGTTCTCCCTTGTCCTCTGTGTGTAGAGGTTTGTATTCTGGGGGAGATCTCTTCCCAGCTGTTTCTCCGTTTCGGCAAAGCGTTTGGCTGCCGTCATTATGGCATCCCATGTGGATGGCATGCCGTCTTTACCTGTCAGAGTGCGGATAAGTTCTGGGTACTCAGCGCCCTGAATGAAAGCGGCGCGAACGAGGTCTTCGCTGATGTTGCCCAGACTCAGCTTCTTGGAGTTGAAGCGGGTGATGAAGTCCAGTAAGGATTCATCCTCTTCTCTCACACAGTTGAGGATCGTCCACTGCTCCTCAGTGTGCTTCCTCTGTTGACTAAACTGTTGACTGAACTTGTTCTGGAAGTCTGCCCAGTCATAAATGTGGTGGACCGGTAAACGGTCGAACCATGCTCTGGCTGCTCCTACCAGAGTCATCTGGAACATGTAGCACCACGTGGGTTCCGTCCAGTTACTGACGGTTGCCCCCGCAATGAACCTGTTCAGATGGTCATCTGGGTCGGATAGGCCATCGTATGTGCCAATGTTGGACATTTGTTTGGCACTCCTCGGGGCGATTGCTTCTGCAATGTCCCTTGCAAATTTTGACCTTCCTGCGTTTGTGGCAGTAGGTCTAAAGGCCTTGGAGAAGTCACGCGGGCTTTTTTCCGTGACTGGTTGGAATGCTTCCCCAAAATTCCTTTTTGGCTGGGGATCCGTTTCCTTACGCTTCCCTTTCGCCCTATGGCGAGGGTTCGCGTCGGTGTCGGAGTCTTCCTTCTCGTCGTCTGAGTACTCGTACTCACTACTCATGTTGAGGTGCTGGCGAGTACTACCGAATTCCTCAGCTTGTTGGACTGAACGCAAGCGTTCGTCCAACTCAGCCTGAAATTCTCTTTGACGTGCCTCGGCCCATGCCTTCACTTGATCAAGTGTTTGGCGAGGGGCTCGAGTTCGTTTTTCCAGCTGGGCATCAGTGAATCCCAGTGGAATATTTACTCCACTTGCCCCTACATGAGTGATTGGGGTAGTGTTCGTAAAATGTACTTCACTTGCCCCAGCTTGGGTGGCTGGGGTAGTGTTTGTAAACATTGTGTTGCCGGTGTTTACCCCAGTGGCTGGGGTTGTGGTTACCGGAATTTCTCTAGTCATCTTGGAAGTTTTGAAAAACTGGAGAAAGATGTAGTTCTAGCTTTATGCACGGATGGCGCCAATGAAGAAACACTAAGCGACCCCGGGCAGATTATGGGTAATCTGGGGGCTAAGTAATGTTTCCCTCGAAGGTTAGGTCCAGCAGAGTAAGTTGTACTTCAGGGAACCTGCAAAACAGACACCGTGAGCTCGTCACTGAGAAGGGGGGGGTTCCTCCTTGTGACCACCCTCCGGCGTGAGAATCAGTCTATATTGCTCTTTAAATATAAAAGTATATGAATACTATTAGAGCAATTATCAAGTAAGTTATACGAGATAGTAGATGATGAAATGATAATACCATTTGCTGTCTTTTATAGCCGAAGGTGGGTTTCCAAGGGGTTTAGCCGGCCCAACACGCTACCAACTGTAACCTATGCACGTGCCCTACCTGTGAGTGGTGGATAGGTAGCGGCTGACACAGAGCAGGCGTGCCGTGCACTCTTCGTCTTCTACCAACTGCAGGCTAGGCACGTGGTCTGGCAGGAGTTGGTGGGCAGGCGGCGGCTATTGGTCACAGTGCTGTGGCGTGCTGTCTGCCACGCTACTGTCAGTGAGCTGTCGCATTCTTGGTCAGATCTTTTGTCTTTACCTCGTCAGGTATCACGCAAAAGATCCTCCATCATACGGACTGGCCCATTTTGGCGGGAGTTTTCCCCCTCCCGCCTTTGCTCATTCTTTCAGGTGACACTGAATATTTGTAAGTGTTAAGCCTTATGCGTGTAGCTATGCTGTGCGGGTAGCCTTCCCTGATGGCTTGTATCCGCAACTGCGGGAACAGGCGGGTTACTTTACCATTGGGAGGCTTTTCCCTGCGTATGCAGCTTGCATACTGCGCGTAGGCTTCTCTGAGCATGGTGGGTCCTGCGGGAGTAGATGGTCTTTGCGCAGACATCCCTGTTCAAGGTGAGTCATGCGGGACCAACTGAGCCCTGCTGGGACCTACCTCTTCAAGGACATTCAATACTTATTATACTCAATTGCTGGTCACAATCAGTATGAACTAATAAACTTGTAGTAAACAACGACAATATATGAGTGAGAATATATAAATCAAGATGCTACATTCACAAGAACTTGGAGGAAATATTTGAAGACATAAACACAAGTTGGTTACTTGGAAGAATTGGTATACTTTGATTTTGGGGTGTAAATATGCACTCTTATAATATATTTGCTTGCCGTTCAAAGAAAATAACAATTGAATGCATATTGTTTTTCACCGGACCATGAATATTATATTAGTTGATATGAATCAAGCTACCAATAGAAGTCATGAGCCATAAATATTGCGGTGTATGCATGAGTAACGCTAGTAATGAAACCTTTAGTTGAACAACTTGACTTGTAAATCTAAAATCAAAATAAAGTATACAATAATTTTGCATAAAAACAAAAAATACATAAATACATGTGTATAATTTTGGAAAGACCATGAATGAATGGTGGTTCCCTTGATGGCAGGGAGGTTCCATGTTTGAAGATTTTGGTGGGTCAGAGGAACAAGATCCTTATTTAAATAATGATGAGATTCTGAAAACTCTTCCATATCTCCTGTCCCAATCAGTATTCCGATCAGGTTTAAACATGTGGTAGTATTAATATATTCAAAAAAAAAATCAAAATTATTATAATAAAAAGAGAAAATCATAAAAAGTTGTATTTTTTATAATAAGTGATCTATGTGAATAAACTTTTACGTATTTTATGTATCACACTAAAACATATTACTTTGGGTCTTTTATCTATACCTTTTAAGAAATAAAGTAAACATGAAAAAATAAAACAGTTATAAAATTTCATGTACATATACTGTAAGCCTTTAGAAATGATGCATAAACATGAAACAATTATGAAATAAACATTTTCCCGCCGGTCTAAGAACTACAGGGGCAAACTATTATCAAATAAAACATTAATTAAATATATACTATAAAATTATTATTGTTGTGATTTGTTTTGTTATTTCGTTTTGATTTATGATATATTTGGATACGGTAAAGTAAATAATTAAATAAAAAAAGGGAATATATCTTCCAAAGAAAGAAGAATCATACACGTTTGTCTCTTTGATTTGTTGTATTGACTTATGGACCACACAAAATTATTTAAATGCACCTTTTGACTTTGAATTTCTGATGGTTGCATTGTTTTTTCAACATCACCCCAAAAGTTACCGATGTAAAATCTAAAAAGGTTACGTTAAATGTTTATACCTATTTCTTTCTTTTCTGTTTTTTTTTATAAATAAATATTATATAAAGTAAGGTGTTTGTGTCAAAACTACAAACCACAAAATAATTAAGAATAACTTTATTCATGTTCAATATTAATATAAATAATTATCGCTATTTTTTTGTTTCGAGTGGTGTATGGTTGGTTTGACTCATGTAAAACATATATAGTAAGTTGGCTATTTAGCTTAGTTATCCAGGATCCAGTTTCATGCAGTTGGCTAGATAGTAGAGAATTGCCACTTAAAATGGACACGAGAGTTCAAATCATGATAAAGGTTAACAAGAGCAGTGACGTATGATCATTTGTCGTTTAAAATTTTTTAAAATAAATATTCTAAGCTACTCACCTCATTTTCATGGTAGTTTTAAATCTATGATTTATATCTTCAATATATTCGCCATAAGTACTAACTTACCGTGCCCCCTGGGGGAGGGGGGGGTTGAGGCAGTTGTTTTACTACTAATATTTGAAGTTTAAAGTAGTTTAGCTTGAGATTTTTTTTTTAAAAAATGTTCGAGGTTTTAACAGGTTGTCGTCTCTTCAGTCGAATATGTTGGTCTTTGAAGTTTCAGTGGAGAGAAGGTCAGGTTGTTTGGTCATGTGGTTTTGATAAGTCCTTGAGGCCAAATGGTTCACTTTTTGGTTAGTTAAGAAGGAGTTTTTTACTAAAATGGGGTGAAGGGGAAAAAGTATTTACCAATATAGGTTATTTTGAAAATATTTACCAAAAGAGGGATTTTTTGGTTTCTCTCTCTTTTTTATTTAATTCTTTTAACTCTAGGATTAGGAAAAATAAAATAAAAAACCAAAACGATTTTAAGCAAGTAACATCGATTTTTTTTACATGACTCTCATCTAACATCAAGTTGTATGTATTTTTTATTTTTAATGCTTTCGAGCAACTCATTTTTAGCTTTTGTTTTTGTTTTTTTAACTAACTTATTGCAAATTTTTTTATTCTTTCTTCAATTGAACTTGTTAGCTACAACTTAAAAAATCATCTAAATAAAACTCTTAAATGAGATAAAAAAAATCTAGACAAAGGTTCAAACTAAACAGTCTTAATATCACAGACAAACAAATATAAGAATGTCAAATAAAGTCAACTTACTAGCAGGTCATAATATTAAGTACGAACTAAAATAAAAATGTCAACCACCAAATCCCCAACCCCCCCACCCCCCCCCCAACCCAGATCCCCCAATATAGTGCCAAATTTCCAA
>NW_027499057.1:0-122281 GCF_021521415.1 Bidens hawaiensis | reverse complement strand
CTTCATGAGGGTGATGACGCTGGTGGTCATGCCGCTTTTCTCGCCCTGAATCGAAATGAACTCGCCGGAAGGGGTAGTGATGTGGACTATCTTGTCGTTACATATAATCTCCGCTCGGTTCTCAGATAACCAGTCCATGCCGACAACGACATCGAAACTACCAAGCGTAAAAGGTATAAGGTCGATATCAAAAATATGACCTGACAGTTTCAACTTACATCCCGCAAGTACATGAGTTGTTTCTATAGACTTACCGTCAGCTAATTCAACAGGAAACTTAGCATCTAACGGGGTTGGACTTAAGTCTAAGAGTTTACTAAAGGCTTTCAACATAAAACTCCTATCAGCTCCAGTGTCAAACAATACAGATGCAAAACAGTCGTTCACAGGAAACTTACTAGTCACCACATACGGATCGTTGCGGGCTTGACCCGACCCAATGACGAAAGCTCTTCCTTTACCATTGCTTCCGCCACCGCTGTTGCCTCCATTATTCTCGTTCTGTTTTAGTTTGGACAATCCTTCCTGAAATGGCCCTCTTTACCACATTCAAAACATCCTTTAGTCGTCATAGGTGGTTTAGGAGCACCCTTTGCCGCTAGGTCTCCCCTACATTCCTTGGCCTGTTGACCCATTTTTCCGCATTTCAAACACTTGACACGATCACACGGGCCAGCATGATGATAGTTGCACCTGTCGCATTTCGGTTTTTTCCCAGCATAGCCGCTCGAACCCTGCCCGCTACCGTTGTTGTTATTGTTGTGACCCTGATTATTGAAGCTCCGACTGAGTTCGGGCTTACGGTAGTGTTATTGCTGTGGGGGGTTCGAGGATAAGGACCTGACGTTGTCGAACTTTCTCTTTCCATTACTCGGGTTATTGTTGCTGTTGTTGTCAGTGCTCGGGTTGTCACGGGCTTTAGTGGTTGAACCTCTAGGTGGTAACGCACCTTGGGTCACTGCTTGATCCGTCAGTTTGTGAGCTAATCGGATCGCTTGTTGAATCGTGGCTGGTCTGGAAGACGTCACCATGCCCTGAATTTGCGGTGCAAACCCATCAATGTACATCTCAATCCTCTTACTAGGCGGGTCTACCATCCGTGGACACATCACAGCTAACTCGTGAGAACGGGTGGTGTAGGCTTCAATTTCGGAACCCACCATCTTCAACGACCAAAACTCGGATTCCAACTTTGCAATCTCCTCTCGAGGACAATACTCTTCACGCATCATGTTTTTGAATTCCTCCCAGTTCATAGCGTTAGCCAGTTCCAATCCAAGAATCTGCACATTTGAATTCCACCAAGTGAGAGCAGAATCTTCAAGTGTCCCAGCAGCAAATTTGACCCTACTGGCAGGTGGACAATTACACATCTTAAAAGCTGATTCGGCCTTCTCAGCCCAACGCAGGAACCCTATAGCTTCCTCAGTGCCCTTAAACGAACTGGGCTTGCAATCCAGGTAATTCTTGAAAGTACACGTTCAAGTTGGACCTCCAGCTTGATTCTGGACATGTGCGGCTAGAGCGGCCGCCGCGTGGTCGTCACACCCTCAAATTCCACTAACGGAGTCTTACCGTCAGAGGGTGTGAACTAACAGGATCGGAATCATTAGTTATAATCAAACCATAAAAACATTAAATGAAAATAAGTGCGGAAGCGTAAAAGCATAAACCAAGTGTTGCGCCACGCAGGACGACTAAGAAAAAAAACAAGTAATAATAGTTTAAAACATGTTTGCATAACAGTAGTGTTCAAAACCATACATGATCCTATACCGCGCGTCCGCCTCGGCTACCTGAGAATAACATACTAAAAGTGTCAACACGAGGTTGGTGAGTTCACAAGTTTATATAAAATAAAGCGTTTAGCGTTTTGCGTTCAGCGTTTTGCATTTAGCGTTTAGCGTTTACCAGATAGTGTTAAATCAATTATCTATTGATAGGTAGCTAGCCTATACAACAAGTATTACTAAGTGTTCGACACCGAAGCTGACAGTTTATCATGTGCCTTGCCACCAGGTCTATCCCGACCATGGTAATGTGTTAGCCAAAATTACACCCACTCGACCTCTAGTCGAGCTTAGCGTTGGGTGGGGTTTGTCAAACCCAGTAGTACTACTCAATAGTGACTCGCTATTTTCCAATACTAAACGGTTCGATGTGTAGGACTTCAGTTATTTCGTTTGCCACTTAGCCTTTACAAGTGATATATAATTTACTAACAAAATCTAAAAGCGTTTTCGGAGTATGTTATCTCCCCCAAGTGAAAAGCGTTTAAAGAGTTTAAAAGGGGAAAGTGAAACTCACTGTTTGCGAAGAATTCCCAAAAACAAGTCACCCAAGTGATGCGCGTCACAGAAAACTCTCACTAGCGTTCAATAACAAGGAGATTTTCTAAGAGTCGGAACTATTATCGGGTCTCTAGACTCGGCACATAATACCTATGCACAAAATACGTTTCGTGTTCGTTTGTGAATCGTGTGTGACTTAACAAGCGCATTTGTGATACGTTACATGCTGTGAACAGTTATCTACGTGTCAAGTATTAATAGTGTACATATCTAACATATATTCCCCGCAACGGCAATTTGGTCAAAACATAACAATTATCTAGTAACAAGCACGTTTCATGTATTTTCACAAAATTCAGCAGCTAGTTTTATCAAGACAGAATTCTACTCGAAAGATTACTCTATTCAACAGATCATAGCATCTCAATTAATTCACCAAAAATCTTCACAAAAGCATACATGAATCAGGTTTCCAGAACGTATTTTATTATATTTTTATTCCACATAGATTTCTCACAATGATCAAAAATTACAGCAAACTCACTACAGTCAAATTCATGCGCAACAGAATGTTATTTGTTATTACCGTTAAATGGAAAATCTAATTTATGCAAGACCAATTGGGTTAGGTTCTTAACTCAACAAGTTAACTTCTAGAAGTGGAACCAACCCATTTGGTCTTGTAATTCGTGAGATATAATATTTACAAAACAACCTAACAGCAGGTCTCACAATTCAGATTTGCACAATGTTTTTGTAAAATCATAAAAGTTAACTTTTACACGTCCAAAAATTGCAAATTTATATTCCTTAGAAACTAGACTCAACATAGAACCATGTAGTGTTAATAACCTCGACCAATTTCCACATTAACATTTAGTTACAGTCAATTGAACACCAACAACACAATCTGTCCAGAAACAGTTTGCATCCAAACTCAACATATTAACCATCTATAGACCACAATCCGTTCATATGACATTCTAGACACCATAATCACTATCCATGCACATCAATTACACACTACATACATGATTAGGGTTTTACTTGAACTCAAAATCAAAGAAACAAGCGATTAACATGCAATAACATCGATTCTATTTATCAAATCAACAATCAATACATAATTAAACATCATCTAATCAAAACAAAGCATATGAACACCATATATATGATTTTCGGATTCTAGGGTTTATAATTATACCTTCAAAAGCACAAAAACAAGCAAGAGGAAGGTGGAAGATGACTAGAAACGGGTGTAGGATGCTTCAATTGTGAAAAACATGATCAAAAAGAGGTGATATGGTGGTGGTGTATGGCTTCCGATCGCAAGGAGAGGGGAGGGGGGGGGGCTGGCCGATCGGTTTTGTGAGGGAGAGAAGGAGATTAGGGTTTTAATATTATTAATAATAAGATGTTACACTTTAGTCCCTCAATTTCTAGTTTGTACTTTTCTAGCTTATTTTAACTAGTTCTTGTTTCTTGTCTAGCATCACACATAATATAATCAAGTATCACATATGTCTAACACATAATTATCACATAATTATTGTTTTGACGTTTTTCGTTTATTCCCCAATGGTTTGCGTCAACTCGTTTGCGTTTCGGTGCAATTCCCGAAAGACTACACATGTAGTAATTGTCAAGCGTCATTTAAAACCTTAGTTTAAATGTAATGAGATGTGCGTTAAAGATCCAGTGATCTTATGTTTGAATTGACGGAGTTTGAGTTAACGGAGTTAACCTGAAATCGACGGGTATCACACTAACATTCTCAAAAACAATTTTATTCACTCGCCTCATCTTGACCCCGTGAACTAGCTACTAGTATGGTCCTACCTCAACTCTCATGGAAATCGGTAATTTAGTTATGTAACCTTTCATAAAGAGTTAAATCTTCCTCTCAGCCCATAGCTCTAAAGACACCTCCTTAAGGATTGGGGAATTCCCTACGCAACTTTTCCTAGAAAGTTTTTGGCCCCAAAGCAATGAATCTTAATCTTCTGAGGTAACTCCTTGATCGTATGTGAAGGCTAATGGTGTAACTCATCTTATGTGCCTATAGTAACAACGAAAAGGTTTTTGATACAAACCCCCAGCACTGACTTGCCCTAGTTTGAGTCAAACCCCAAATAGCCTAAGTATTATTGAATGCCCTTGTGAAGGAAACTAAACTGATTTCTTCCCATTTTTATTCAGTACAAGCTCGAACCCGCTAATTCCATCAATTTGCACGCACATAACGAAGTGTTACATAACAAACCTAAAATTCAATAGAACATCGAGTATGACCTTGACAAGACATATGGTTAAACTTTTATTCTAGTAAACAAACAACAAAGTGATGGACATACTATCCAATAGACGATCAACCTCCTATAATGACTTCGTCTGTGATAAAACTTAATTTGAATGAAACCCGAATAACCGTGTCCTCATTAGGACTTCAATTTTCCATAGGAATAAAGTCTAAGCAACAACGTATTTCTATTCCCAAAGTACCTTATACCGCTCGACTGAGGACTAGATAGTTAACGTGAATAAGTCATGTCACTTGGCGTAAGACCATTCATCATCAAAACCATGCTCAGATCTGTAACTCACGATGAATGACGAGTAACCATCCATCCAAGTATTCATATGGATTCACATTCGTCTATCTTAGATGGAAAACATATACTCATCTTTTCTTTTCTAAAGTGGAGAAGAGAAAATTACCAGTTACACTTGATACTGGGAAGATACAGTTTGGTTAGGATTGGTAATGGGGACCATCGAAGATGTGCTATTAGTGTGGTGAGTTAGCTACGGTACACCATACACATAAACGCTAACGGTATGTTGATGTTGGGGACATCACTAACCGACTTTCCTACCTTGAGCATAGTTATATTCGCTTTAACCAGAATCGGTATTCGCACCAAAGTGGTGGAGACAAGAGCTACCTTACGACCTAGAAATGATCCGCTCACGTTAGGAGAAATATTTTCTAAATATTCCTTTTTCGATGTTGGACTTGAACCACAATTCCCGCTATAGCAGAGGGCAGGGGAAATCGTTTCAATGTGACTGATGATTAGTATTCCTACATAAGATACATTAGATGCCCATCCTACCTAATGACTAAGCCTGCTGACTGAGATAGTTGATGACGTTTTTTCCTACGATACCTGGAACTAGTTAAGGCTAGTGTCAATTAAATAACCCATTTGATATGCATTTTGCATTTGGTTAAACGTAGTTAACGTTGAAGAACTTCTCTCATTCTCAGTGATAACGACAAACTCTTAGGCTAAAGCCATATCATGTCATTTGAGGCCAGACAAATACAAACATCAGAAGACGTTTGACTTGTTTCAAACAATCAGAAAAACTCATTGAGGATGGGAGCTAATTTCCATGATTTCCATTATTAATTTATCCTTAACTCGTATCGGATGTAACACCATTTGGGGTAATTATAATTCGTTTAACTGGAACCGCACAATATTCTGTAATCATGGGTATTAACAATAAAGAGGAAAGAAACGAACTTCCTTTCAATTTCTAATATGACAAGTCTTTGATATTTCTCGAATTTTCAAAATGATACCTAATTTTGGACTTCATTCAGTTTAAATGATTATAACACCGACTTGTTTGGTTCAAATGACATTTTATCCCTTCCGGAAGGTTAACTCCACTGTTTAGGAGTGGAAGATCTCGTCCCATTTTTGAACCTTGATAAAGCATCAATTATCAATGAATGCGTTTGACACTCACCTTGGATTTTTTTTCACTTCGATCACTTAAAGTAACTCACTTGGTATCTCCAAATCATGTGATCTTAGAAGTAGAGAAATTTTGACTTTAACCAAATTACTTTGATAGGAATTCTGGTACGAGAAATTTTATGAACAACATCTTTGGGATGTTGTATTCTATTACAAACTTCCTCACTATTGAGTTCCATGAACTCAAATTACCATATGGACCAAAATAGGAAACGAAACGTATTAGTATTTTTTGCCGATAGCCTGACTTGATCGGTAAATGAAACTATGATTTGCAAATTCATCTTTATGAACCGCCATCTCCTTGAGCTATAGAAGCCTTATTTTCTAAATCCTTAACATTTGTATCACTTCCGCGATGATAGCCGTACCTATTACTAAGCTTATCTGGAAATGAGATTGAACTACTGAGACTTAACCCCTTTACTACTTTTGAAATTTTGCCATTTCTTTACATCAATGGATGCTTATATTATAATGGCTTCCCTAAACTCTTAAAAATTCGTAGTTGAATGCATCAACTTTTACAAACATTGATCGGATATTCTTTTGACAAACCTCTCGGTTTATTTTTATATCTTTAATCAAGTGAATACTTGATACTCGTTTGGTTCCCAACAACATTAAAATCGTTAGTCTAAGCACTTCCTATTTGTTTATACTGTCAAGCATTCAGACACTTTCACTATCAAGAAACTATGGTTATAGTTTCCGTATATCATAATCAAAATTTCGAGTATGAAATTTCTTTCAACAAGGGGATGATGTGACAAATGGAAAATTTTGCTTAAATACGAGTAACACTGCCCAAATATTAGTGGCACAAAACATATAGACTGAAAGTCTTCTGACGTACTGAATGTACAGTGAACAAACATATAGACATGAAGTCTACTGAATTTATTAAGACCAAACATATAGACGAAAGTCGACTGGTGTACTTAGTACCATATCAATTTTCGGGACGAAAATTCTTTCAACAAGGGGATGATGTGACACCCGGCATTTTCAGGTTAACTCTGTTAACTAAATCTAATTAATCCTGTTGACTGTGTCAGTAAACCCAGTTAGTTATGTTAACTAAGTTAATGAACTCCCATGCATATAGTGTCATGCATGCATACACTGAGTTAGTCGTGTCGTTGGTGACCTAAGTGATAGTGACTAGTTATTGATAATTAGAATAATAAACTTGTCACACATGTTATAATATGTGATAGGTTATAATAAATTTGTCACACATGATATGTTACATGTATTATATGTGATGGATGAAATTGTGTTACATACTACATGATTAGTTGTTGTATACTTATATGTTGTAGGAGAAGTGAATAATTAAAATAACATAACCTATGATATATTACATGACAAGTAACAAATATATTAGTACACAACATATGATTACTAGAAAATGTTTATAATAAAATGTAACATGTCACATGTAATAAAAATGACATAACCTAAAGTTTAATAAAATTGATTATGCCTTAATGATTGTGTTAATGATGAGTAAATAACAATAAATGTTATAGCCTTTTCTTTTATCCCTTTTGGCTGTCCATATCACATCACACACACATACATTATATTTTTCTAAAACACTCTCAAAATATCATAATCAAGTTGGCTGATTCTTGGAACAAATAGTGGTATAGTATTGATCAAGCAAGTAAGTAAGAATGTTTAATATATTTTGTTTATGTTTCTTTGATTTGGGATTGTGGGATTGAGTATCCAAACACATGAAATCATAAGAAATAAAAAGAATATCAAGTTGATGGTTTTAAAAGAAATTGTGTGTCTTGTCATAAAAGAAAATATGGAAACCTTTTGTACATAAATACTATTTTATAAATCAGTAACATAATGAAATACATGGGACTTGATTATAGAAAATGGTTCCTTGATGATTAAAGGTCATAAGGATATAAGCATCATGATTTTTGTGAGTTTTGGTTTGAATCTGCTTGTTGACAGATTCTGTGTTTTAGATTTTAGATTGTATAACTTGATGATACGTTGGTGTTTATGATTGATTTGTGATACTATGAGTAAGTAATTTTAATCTAGTTTTCAAAAAGTCAAGAATCATAATTTTTGGACTTTGTTTGACTAGATTTTATTAATTTACAAAATCGGGTTGCAATTCTGATTGAAAGAGAAATTTTCTGAGCTGTGTTGTAAATAGTATAACTTGAGTTTTAAAATAGATATGGGTGAGATTCAACTTGAATAATGTTATAAATTGAAGTAGTAATCTAATCCAATTGGTCTTGCATCAATTGGACAAATATAGAAATTTTGGCAAATATTTGTGTACTCCTGTGTTAAAATAGAGACTGAAATTAGGTTGTTCTAGAGTGTGAATGTTCCGTACAATGGTGTGAATTGGAAAATTACAAGAAACATATATGTTGTGCCAAAGACTTGAAAGAATATGTGTGAATTATTTGGTAATTTAATTACAAGTTTTGGTTGGTAGGAAGAATCAGTTGTGATGATTGAAAACTTGTTAAAAATGATCAACATATTGGTTAGTGAAAATATTTGTAATTTGTAACAGATTGATTGTGGTAAATTGAATTTTGACTTTATGGGTCAACTTAGAACTATTTGACTAAGTGGTTAGTCTTACTTTTGAGGTGTTGAAAGTGGTAGAAGTTAGACTTAGCCATAAGATTGTATGAAAATTGGCTAAGTGTAGATTACTTGATTTTTGTGATTAGGAACATAATGTGATCATTCTAAGTCTAGCGAATTAATCAAAAGTCACCAACGGGCCGTCGGTCAACATTTTGGACCGTCGGTCAACATTTTGGTCAAAGGTCAACATTTTGGTCAACGGTCAACAAAACTAAATTTTTAGTCTTCGGTAATCGAGACTTGGACTTTTTAGTCAACGGTCAACAACTTGGACCTTTTGGTCAAAAGTAAAACGAAAATGGTCAAACTCAACAAAAAGTCAAACCTTGGTCAAACTTCAAATAAACAAGGGAATTTTTTGGGTACTAAGGGTTCTAGGAATCGCTTAGCAAATACTTATAGTGCTTGTATGATTTAGGCACTAGAACAACTTCGACTTAAGCAGTTGACTTTCAATTTGAACCGCATTCGAGGTGAGTTTCACAACCCCACTTTTTACTTACTCCTTTTGGGGGGAAAGCATGCAACATACAAACTATTTGGATAATTGTAGACTTTTTTATACCTCATGGGTACATAGTGCACTTAAATTGAAGTCCCCCATTAACATTGGACTGTTAACAATTGTATATTGGTTCGGTAATGAAAGGTAGTACTACTGGGTTTGATGAACCCCCTCGGGGCTCTCGGTTGAGGGAGTCGTCGGGCGTCTCATTTACTAGAAACACATTAGTCTTATATTAGACTCCGTGGGTGGCAACAAACTAACAAGTCAGCCTCGGTCATGATGGAACTCACACTAATGTAACATGATTGCTAGCCTAATTAACTAGCGGTATTACTAATGCATACATTATCCATGCTTTATTGCTTACAACGTTTACTTACTAAATGGATTGTTTAACAAACTTGTTTTTTAAACTCAAACCTGTGAACTCACCAACCGTTGTGTTGACCAGTTTTAGCATGTCTTTCTCAGGTGTTTAAGGTGCACGTGCGAAGTTGAAATGAGTCTAGGATGCATGGATCTCACTAAGCATCGAATTATGCTGGGAGTCTTTAATGAAATATTATGTATGGGCGTCTTGACACGCACTCTAGGTTTTTAAGTGTTTTCCTAAATTATATGCTTTCGTAAATGTATAAACTTTATTGTTAATGTACTTACCTCATTTATGATGAGCAATAATATTTAAATATTTTCCATTATAAATTGGTTTTTCGTTATAACACATGGCTAGATCCTGGTATGTCACGCGTGTCACTGTAAAACCCCGTTAGTCGAAAATTGAGGGTGTGACAATTGGGATATACCAAAAAAGGAGGTCAGACGAAGTCAGGAGGCAGCCCCTGGTTCGATCAGTAGAATGTTGGAGGAGGCTTAAAATTCAAGATTATCTACCAAGGAACAATTTTTGGTTTGATTTTCTTGTGTTCATTATGAATTTGGATTTTAGACATACTAGTTTTGTTTCGTTGATTATTATGATTGGCTAAACTGTTGTACTGCCTAGGTTTGGTTGAATATATTTTATAGTCGTTTGATTTTCAGTTTTGGATTATTATTGATTGGTTCATGCTTTGGTAAATTTTTTATTGTTCTTTGGTTATGATGCTTATGCGTATTTGGTATTAAATTATAATCAATTTATTGTTCCATATGCGTCTTTGTGAATGTCTTTCATGTATGGATGTGTATTAGGTTGTTTACTGTTTGTTTACAACTAGTTTATGGTTTATTGATAACGTATTCCATAGGAGCGGTAATTGAGAGTTTAGATAAACCTTATATTCTGTCACTTGAGAGACCAAGACGTAATTAAGTTTCGTCTTTTTTGATATTTTGAGGGTTTGGCGTAGTTTAGTTATTCCTTAGTGTCATATTTTTAGAACCCGTTTACCAATCATAAATCCAATTCCGAGAGTTTACGAGTTGACTAGTAGGATTCCTTTCCTAGGTAGTTGTTTCACCCTATTTGAGTTCCAAACCTATTTGTTCGTCTAGTTTCTGTGTTAGTTTTAGTTTAAGTATTATTTAGTTTATATTTAATAATAAAAACACAAAAATCAATTAAATCTATTTATTTAAGTTATTAGTTAGAGTCTAGTTTAGGTGTCGTGAGTGTCATGTGGGTTCGATATCCGAACTTCATTAAGCTTTATTACAGTCGATAGGTACACTTGCATGTCTAGTGGTCTAGCATTAGGGGAGTCTAGATTTATAAATTTAAAACTTGAGTGTCTAGGTCAGGTTATATTTTTATAGACCGCGTTTTCCACATCATGTTTTTGGCGCCGTTGCCGGGGATACTTAGGGGATAGCAAAACTAGCTTTGATTGAACTTAATTGATTAATTGGTCTTTTGTGTCTTGAGTTGTGGTTGCTGGGATGAAAAATGTATTAAGGAAGATTGGAATCTTCTCAACCTCTCTGAAAATGGCTAAGTATGGATATCGGGCACACTTGGGCCTCCGAGCAAGCTTTTACTTAAGCCTAGCAAGGTATTTTGCCTTCCGGGTAAGGTTATCTTCTTGAAGCCTTCTTTATTGTCAATCCGAGCAGAGTTCACTATGTCTAGCAAGGTTGTTCTTTAAAGCCAAGAAAAGTTTTCTTCCCAGCAAGCTCTTGGCTAAACCAAGCTTTTAAAGCCAAGTATTTTGGAAGATGTAGCAAGGTTATTCTTTAATAAACAGTGGTCCGAGTATGCTTGAAGAAAGTTGATAAGGAATTATCTTAAGGACATTGTTTGGCAAGGTTCAACTTTGAGCAAGCTACAGTGTTACCAGCATACTTGTGTTTGCTCAATAAGTTATTTATTAACAAGAGGTGAAGGGAAGTTTGAAGAAAAAGTTTGCTCGTAGGATCGTATCGGGCAAAGTTTGCTATGGTCAAGAAGATTGAAGTTTGCTAGGTGAATATTTTCTTTCAAAATATTTGAAGTAAAGTCTACCTGGAGAACTGTTCCCCATCACACTTTTGGTTACCAGGTCTGCTCGAAGAAGAAAAAAGCTCCAAAGCTTACCCGAAGACCTACTTTACACTTAGAATCTTTTGTAATTTGATTAACTGAATATGTATCATTAATTAGGGTTTCTAGAAGGAATGACAGTTCTCAGGTAGACCTATAAAGGAATAATTAGGGCACGCCTACAAATCGGATAAGAGATACGATTGAGACAGCCGATATTATTCCTGACTTTGATATTGACGGTTGTTCTTTAATACGTCCTGACAAAAACATTCCCTTTCTGTAATCCTGATTGATTCCCATTTTTTGTTATATTTCTATAAATGCAAATATTTTGAGTAACAGTCTGTGTTTGTTTACTTTAGTAAACATATATTGTGTTAGTGATTCTGCCATTAACTCGATATTATTCTTACCCAAATTAGCAATTCGTTAACCTGTCTTGTCAACACCTCACGATGTGGGTTGCGACAGTTGTGTAGTGATAGTTATTCGGGGCCGACAAGTGGTATCAGAGCTAGTGTCCTGCTATTTGGGTGTAGAATCGTTGCTTGTTGCTAAAGATTTGAATATGAAGAATGACGTCAGCTGAAGTACTGTTTCATTGATCTGTGACGTCAGAAACTCTATTTCTTCATTTTTCTTCCATATCTACAACTTTTGGTGTCTTTTTTCTCTCGTTTATATTAAATTTTGAATTTTTATTTTAGATCTTGCTCTTATTTGACCAGATACATCAGATCTTAGGATTTCATCCGTATATCTGATTATTTTTTAAAAGAGTTTTAAAATTTTGTTTAAGTTTTTCAACTATTGTTCTCTGTTTTTCAAAAAACAAATTTTATAAAAATCACAAAAAAATGTCTGGCTACGAGGAGCAAGAAGTTACTACTAACAAGATTCCTAGGTTGTATGGACAGGAAAATTTCATCAAGTGGAAGGTGCTCTTTGAAGATGTTGTTTGTTATAATGATATTGAAATGTGGACCTCTATCAAAAATGGACCTTATACACCTGATGGAACAAACAGTAATCTAACTGTTGAAGCACGAATGAAGAAGGTGGATGATAGAGCACTGGTCATGTTAAAACTGGGTTTATTTTGGGAGATCGTCACAAAAGTTGCTCACCATCGTACTGCAAAGGCCATGTATGATGCCATACTTGAAATGTTTGAAGGCAACTCAGAACTGAAGAATATCAAGAAGGAGAGGCTTAAGCAGCAACTTGAGAGGTTCAAATACAAGGATGGTGAGAAACTCAAATATGTGCTGGAGAGATTCTTAGCTATTGTGAATGAGATAAGAACAACAGATTTTGTTGTGTCTGACTCTGACTTGAATACAAAGTTGTTGTCATCATTTTCAAAGAATGGTACACTACAAGAAAGTTTATCAGGCAGAAACCAAATTATAACACATTGAAACTTGATGATGTGATTTGCTTTCTACAAGCTGCTGAAATTGAAATGATAGAGAATGAAATGTGTTGGATGAATAAATGGACTTAAGGAATATTGGAATCTTCTCAACCTCCCTGAAAATGGCTAAGTATGGATATCGGGCACACTTGGACATCCGACCAAGCTTTTACTTAAGCCTAGCAAGGTATTTTGCCTTCCGGGCAGAGTTATATCCTTGAAGTCTACCTAAGTGATAATCCGAGCAGGGTTCACTTTGTTTAGCAAAGGTGTTCTTCAGGTCAAGCATAGTTTGCTTACTAGCAAACCCTTGACTAAACCAAGCTAATAAAACCAAGTATTTTGGAAGATCTAGCAAGGTTTGATTAATAAACAGTAGTCCGAGCATGCTTGAAGAAAGTTATTCCGAAAACATTCTAAGGACTTTCTCTAGCAAGGTTCAACTCCTAGCAACCTACAGTGCTCACAGCACAAGTCAAACAGTGTTACAAGCACACTTTAGTTTGCTTAATAAGTTATTCATTAACAAAGAGTTGAAGGGATTCATGAAGAACAGTTTTCTCGTAGGATCATATCAAGAAAAGTTTGCTATGGTCAGGAAGATTGAAGTCTGCTAGGTGAGTATTTTCTAAGGAAATTACTCTAAGTAAAGTCTACCCGAAGAACTGTTATCCAGCACACTTAAGGTTACCAGGTCTGCTGGAAGAAGACAAAGGCTCCAATGCCTAGCCGAAGACCTGTTTTACACTAAGTATATTTTGTAATATGATTTTCTGAATATGTATTAATGATTAGGGTTTCTAGAAAGGTATGACAGATGTCAAGAGGCAGGCCTATAAATAGAATGATCTAGGGCACGCCTCCTACGGACATGAGAAAGAGACACCTGAATATTGATTGTAAATGATTTGACGGCTGACATATTCGTACGGATATTCGCCTAGAATCAAATCATTCCTTTCTTAGAACCCTAATGATTTCTGTTTGTAATCGACTTACTATTAATGGAAATCTTTTGAGTATATTTGTGTGTGTGTCTTTATTGTGTCCTTCAAGCAACAATTAGTGTGTCATTGATTCCGCTTTTAATACACTATTATTCTTCTCCAATCTAGCCTCGTCGTTAACCTTCTTGTCAACACTATTTATATGGGTTACGACATAGATTGACTGAAAGATCAACCGGGACCAACAAGTGGTATCAGAGCTTTGTGGACTACCTTGGTGAAGAATACGTTGCTGATTATTGATTGAATATGTTTGATTTGAGGACGATGGGTGACGTCAGCAGAGCACTGTTCCATTGGAGAGTGACGTCAGCGGCTCTGTTCTTCTTTTCTCATATCTGCTTTGTTTTACGGTTTAAAAGTTTCTTTTTCCTTATATATTGCTTATTTTTACTCTTAATCTTGCTTTATTCGGTCCAGATTCATCAGATCTGAGTATTATACCTCAGATCTGATAATTTTTCAAAAAATTGAAATTAAGTTTTAAGTTAAAATTTCTTTTAAGTTCTTGTGTTCCCTTTAAAATACTTTACAAAATGTCTGGATTCGAAGAGCAGGAAGTCTCAACTAACAAGATTCCTAGGCTTTATGGACAGGAAAACTTGTTAAGTGGAAAGTTCTCTTTAAAGCTGCGGTTTGCTATAATGACGTAGACATGTGGATTTCCATCAATAATGGACCATATGTACATGAAACAAGAGCAAATGCAGACCAAGCTGCTGGTGATAGATTGAGGAAAGTTGATGATCGAGCTTTTGCCATGATAAAATTGGGTCTGTCTTGGGAAATACTGACTAAGGTTGCACATCATACCACTGCCAAGGCCATGTATGATTAAATTCTTGAAATGTTTGAGGGCAACTCAGAGTTGAATAAAATAAAAAAGGCAAGGCCCAAGCAACAGCTTGATAGATTCAAATACAAAGAAGGTGAAAGGTTGAAGTCAATACTTGAAAGGTATCTGGCCATAGTGAATGAACTCAGAACAACAGACTATGTGATGACTGATTCCGATTTGAAAACGAAGTTGTTGTCATCATTACCAAAAGAATGGTATACAGCAAGCAAGTTCATCATTCAGAAACCGAATTATGAACAACTCATGCTTGATGATGTGATATGTTTTCTTCAAGCTGCTGAAATTGAAATGATTGAGAATGAGATGATAAAGGAAGAAAGACCATGTTTCCAAGTAACAAATGCACTCATTGTTCCTATAGGTAACTTAACCACCAAAAATCAACAACAAATACCTATCCTTGAAGAACCTACTGAACATGGTGGTAATGCACCAAAAGCATTTGTTGGTGGTAATTCAAGTAACCAAGGAAGCCAATCAGGTTCAATGTCCAACTCATAGATGATAATGATTCAGCCTCCATGGCAAGTGGACACTTACCTTATGTTGGTGGAAATGGTGGTCAAGGATGTGAAACTCATGCATCGTTTTGTATGTTCACAGATTCCTAAAATGCTTTTGTAGCAAAGAATATTGTTCACACTAGCATTATTCAAGATGACTTAGAACATATTGATTCAGATGATCTTGAAGATATGGACTTAAAATGGCAAGCTGCAATGCTTTCTCTTAGAAGCAAAAGGCCGTATAATAGGACTGGTAGATCTCTTCTATCAGGGCCTAATGAAAGGATTGGGTTTGACAAGTAAAATGCCATTTGTTATAACTGCCAACAACCTGGACACTTTGCTAAAGAATGCAATCAGCCAAGAAACTTTCAAGGAAATCAGTATCAGAACCAACAACCAAGAAATCAAATCCGGTACCAGCAAAACCAACCAAGAAACAAAAACTACAACAATTTCAACAACAACGCCAACTTTCACAACAACTACCAGCAGCCACAAATGAACAATCATCAGGTAGTACCTTAGAACCAAAATTACCAAAGAAACACCAACCAAAACCCTCCAAATGTTCCCATCAACACCAACTGATACAACCAAAACCAGCCTAGAAACCAAGGAAATGTAGCACTTGCTGCTCAAAAAGAAGGTGGTTTTGATTGGAGTAATCATGCTGAAGACATAACCAAGGCTAATGTTTCATTCATGGCAAAAGTTGAAAATGAAGCTGGATCTTCTTCTTCTCAGGTACATTCAAACTCCACACTTGAATTACTTGAAACAATCGATGCATTGAATGTGAAAGTAGGAAAGTTAGAGTGTGAATGCTTTAGAAAATAGAGCATGATAAATGTGTATCAACCTAGTGATGTAACTTACGAAGAAAAGATCAAAAGCCTTCAAGAAGATTGTATAAACAGTTACAAAACTCAGTCAAGGTATGTAACTGAGATTGAAGGACTAAAGAAAATGGTTGTTGAAGAAAAGGTGAAAAATACCACACTACAAGTTGAAGTTGAGTTTCTGAAGAATCTATTACCCACTGGAAACATATGTGGTATTTTGAACAAGGTTAAAGAAGAATACAAACATAAAGTTGTTCCTCCACCTTTTAACAACAGCTAATCTCTTAAAGTTAATAAGGAGAAAAGGGAGGCTTATATCAATCAGTTAGGAGATGTTTTCAAAGACAATGAAGACTTCATTGACATTATGACAAGGTTACTGTTGATGAACAAAGAGAGTTTGTTCTGAAAGAAGATGTTAAAGATGAGAAGTCAGTTGGAATTCAAGTCTCTGAAGATGACTTTGATAATGAATGTCTAAATGTTGATGATTTGGTTGATACAAGTGATGAAAGTTCAATTGATGAAGGTGTCAAGATCAAAAGAAATGAAAAACCTGACTCAATTGATCAAGTTCTATTGTTACCACCTGCTACACCAAAGATGAAAAGACATTATTAGAAGATGAGAAGAGAACATGTGTCATTTTACATATGTGAGGGTTCCAAAATGTCTAAGGTTGCTTACAATGCAGTAAAGCCACCAAGCAGGGAAGTGTTGAGAAGAATCAGGAACAATAACAAAAAGAAACCAAAGGAAAGTTTCTCAAGTGATGAATTTATTCCAGTGTACCCTGTCTTCTCCAATCAAGAATTATTTGACATTGGTGAAGTTGAAACTATGGAAGAATATGAGAGAAGGTAGTCTAGGCACAAATAAAGTCTGGATGATGAGCCAATGAGATTGGAAAAGATTAAATTAGTTAAAAGTAAAGTGGATAGGCAAGACATTAAGATTGAAGAATTTGTGCCTTTCTCCATAATTTTTGATGGCCTCAAAACTCATAAAACACTTGGGATTGATCCACCTAGACTAAGTAACAGATTCAAAAAGGGAAATGCTCATGAAAGTTTCAATGGGAAGGTGTGGTGTAAAAAGTGTGATGAATATGGTCACCATACTGATTCTTGTCATGAGAGGTTCACTTTCAAACCACTTCATGGTCCAAATGAAACTAAATTTGGTCAAGACTTTGGACTCTATAAACAGAAGTATGATGAATATTTTGGAAAAGGAAAGGTGTGTGAAAAGGAGAAAGTGAACAAGGTTAAGCAGAAGGTTGCTAGTAGAGTGAAGAAAGATGGGAAGACTGATGAGAAACCAAAGAAGAATGTGTTTGATCAAATAAAAAGAAACAACCCTCCCACCAAAACTGAAGCTGCTATGAAAAGAAACACACAGCCATTGAGAATTGTTCCTAATCAAGACTCAAGATCAGTTAAATATGATGATTCTCAAAAATCACCAAACAATGGAAAAAAAAGGGGAAAAAGAATGTTTTCTCAAGAAAGAAATTAAAAGAATTGAATGGTGATGAAAAGTTTCTAATGAAAAATGGGTTTGAGCCTCAAGGATTTCTTTAGAAACCATGGGGTGAAGTTCAAGATTCAAAGAAGTTTGATGTGAGATATTTTTCAAGTGAAAAGGATTATGTGGTGCAAAAATGCAAAAGCATAATTCCATATGTGAAAACTCCAAGCCCAACTAATAGTGTCTATGAAACTGATGAATATGATGTGTGTGAAGTAGTTTATGAAGATCCTAAGCCTACTTCCAATTCAAATGCACCAATTGTCCATGTCATTGATGATCTGCAAGTCGATTCAGCTTGCATTTCATTGCCAAACTAATCATTTTTCTTTGATATGTACAGGAACAGTCCACTCCACTAAATGATGTATGGTACATGGATATTGGGTGTTCCAGGCACATGACATGTTACAAAAGGTCGCTGGTGAACTATGAAGAGAAATTTGAAGGACCAATAGCATTTGGAAGTGATGAGAATGGTGGAAAAATTGTTGGAAAAGGCATTCTAGCCAATGGCAAGGTATCATTTGACAATGTGTTATATGTAGAAGGATTACAATATAACCTCTTAAGCATATCCCAAATTTGTGATAAGGGTTATAAGGTTGTATTTGATTATTCACACGGTTTCATCCTCAAACCTGAATTTGTAATTCCACCTGACATGATTATGATGATGGCACCAAGGAATGGCAATATCTATGAACTGAATATGAAAGAGACTATTTCTATAGGAGGTACTTATTTTGTTTCTAAAGCCACTAAAAATAAATATAAATTGTGGCATAGAAAGCTTTGTCATGTCAACTTAAATAATATGAACAAACTTGTGAAGGGTGAGCATGTTATTGGTTTACCCACAAGAGAGTTCAAACTTGATGCAAATGCATTTCTTCTCAGAAGGGTAAGCAACACAAGTCTTCACACAAGACAAAACTCATTAAAAAATTGATCAAGTGCTTGAGATGCTTCACATGGATCTTTTTGGTCCTGTGAGTGTTCCAAGTATAGGAAAGATGAGATACTATCTTGTGATAATTGATGATTTTTCCAGATATACTTGGGTTAATTTCCTGAGTACCAAAGATGAAGCTGCTGAGTTGATTAAGGGATGTGTGACTAGGATTGAGAACCGATTAGATACAAGTGTGAAGGTCATGAGAAGTGACAGGACTGAGTTCAAAAATGGAGTAATGGTAGAGTTTTGCAATACTAAAGGAATTCTTCAACATTCCTCTGCTCCTAGAACTCCTGAACAAAATGGCGTTGCAGAGAGAAGGAGCACAACACTCATAGAAGCTGCAAGAACCATGCTAGCAGATGCTTTTCTACCTGTCACTTTTTGGGCAGAGGTAATCAATACAGCCTACTATGTTGAGAATAGAGTACTTCCCAACAAAAGTCAAGACAAGACTCCTTATGAAATTTGTTTAAAAGAAATCCCTAAATCAAGTTTCTCAAGCCATTTGGATGCAAATGTTCACTTTTGAACACCAAGGATTATCTCAACAAGTTTCAAGCAAAATCCTTGGATTTCTTCTTTGTTGGTTACTTAATACACTCAAAAGCTTACAGAGTATATGCGAAAGATCATTTGAGTGTGATTGAATCTTCAGATATTGTTTTCAATGAAAATCAATTCAATACAGTTGATGGTGCTGCATTGCTGTTTGATCTTGAGAAGTTAATCAAGTCCTTCAAGATTTATCCTGAGAACTTTGATGATACTTTGTATAAGACTAGTGTGATTATAGAAGAAACTTCAATGAAACTTGATTTGGACAAGTTATGGTCCAAAGTTGCTGGAAAAAGGCCTGAATACAAATTCATAAAGCATCATTCAACTGATGAAAATGAACAAGCTCTATATCAAGTTCAAGAACAAGATCAAGATCAAGCAAATCGAGGCAATCAAGAAAACCAAGATGATCATGTTTTGAATGAACTAGATCCTAACAACCAAAGTGATACTGATGAAGAAGAAAGAAGAAATGAAAGATTTGAATACTTGTTTCAAAGTTTGAATATTGGAAACAATGGTGCATCTACCTCATAACAGAACAATGAAGAAGCACCAGGGTTTCATGATGCAACAACTGATTTGATCATTGATGAACCTGATCTCAATGACACAAATCTTTATACTTCTATATATACTGATGTTATTGTTCAATCCTCTTATGTTGAAAAGAATCATCCTCCTAAAAATATCATTGGAAACATCAATGAAAGAGTGACAAGAAGTGCTTCTGAATCTGCAAACATTTGTTTGTACTCCTACTTTCTATCCCAAATAGAACCTAAGAACATTGTTCAAGCTTTGAAAGACAACAGCTGGGTAGAAGCTATGCAAGAGTAGTTGGCTCAATTCAGAGATCTGCAAGTGTGGGAACTTGTATACAAGCCAAGAAACTGATATGCCATTGGAACTAAAAGGGTTTTCAGGAAAAAAAGGGATGAAAGAGGGATTGTGATTAAGACCAAAGCAAGAATTGTTGCATTGGGATGCCTACAAGAAGAAGGGATTGACTTTGAGGAAGTCTTTGCACCAGTTGCAAGACTTGAAGCAATGAGAATTTTCTTAGCTTATGCTACCTCAAAGAATGTAAGGGTATTCCAACTAGACGTCAAATCTACATTCTTAAATGGAAAAATAGAAGAGGAGGTGTATGTAACTCAACCACCGGGATTTGAAGAACCTGATTATCCTAACAAAGTGTATAAGTTAAACAAAACTTTGTATGGACTTCATCAAGCTCCAAGAGCTTGGTATGATGTGTTATCCAATCATCTGCTTGAAAATAGTTTCCAAAGGGGAGCTATTGACAAGACACTCTTTTACAAGAAAAAGGAAAGAGATTTGCTTTTGTTACAAGTCTATGTGGATGATATTATTTTTGGTTCAACAAATGAACTGATGTATATGGAGTTTGAAGAGGTGATGAAATCCAAGTACAGTATGAGCTCTATGGGAGAAACGAACTTTTTTCTTGGATTCCAAGTTCAAAAAAAAACTGATGGGATTTTCATATACCAGTCTAAGTATGTGCAGGACATATTAGACAAATTCAAGTGCAATGATCTTAAAACTGCATCAACTCCAATGGACACCAAAGAGAAAATGATAGCAGATGAAAAGGGGGAGCCAGTAGATGAACATTAATACAGAGCAAAAATTGGATCTCTGATGTATTTGACTGCTTCAAGACCGGATATCATGTTTGTTGTGTTTGTTTGTGCTAGATATCAATTTGGTTCCTAAGGTTTCTCATATTAATTCTGTCAATAGGATATTTAGATACTTGAAGGGAAGACCTGATCTGGGAATTTGGTATCCAAAGAACCAGTCATTTGATCTAGTTGCCTATATAGATAGTGACTATAATGGGTGCAACATGAGCGGGAAGTCCACTTCTGGAGGTTGTTAATATTTAGGTAACAGATTGGTGTCATGGCAATGCAAGAAATAGACTACAGTTTCAATCTCAACTGCAGAAGCTGAGTATATTGTTGCATCTGCCTGCTGTGCACAAGTCCTCTGGATTCAGAATCAGATGCTGGATTATTATCTGAATTTTCTAAACACCCCTATTTACATTGATAACACTGTTGCATCATTTATTGTTAAGAATCCTGTACAACATTCCAGGACCAAGCACATTGAAATCATACATCATTTTATTAGGGATTGTAGTGAAAAAGGTCTAATTAAAGTTAAAAGAGTTGACACTAAAAGAGTTGACACAAGTGATAATTTGGCTGACCTATTCACAAAACCACTTGATAGAACAAGGTTCAACTTACTTTTGAAAGCCCTGGGAATGATAAACTCTAATGAAGTCTGATTAATGATGTGTGCTTATTGGTTTGATGTGTGCTCTATGTGATAATTGACTATCTTGGTTCAGGGTCTTGTAGAGTACTTATGTTTGAATAGGATACTATTTGATGATCACTGATGTGTGCTTAATTGATTACCTGTATAACTTAGGTATACTTGATACTTAAGTTAATTATCAGTGGTTATGTATGATGTCAGGTTAAATTTTCTAAGTGATTATTCTGCATGTGTGCTTACATGATATCTTGATGATATTTTTGAATATGGTTAATCTGATCTGATGAGGTTATTAGGATATGCTAGACTTTGTATTTTGTTATGTCTGCTTATTTTAATGATGTCATTCAAGATTGTGATTTGAATATGTTACTCTCTATTAGTGTCAAAATATGTTTTTGTGTCAAAATTGTATTCTCAAATGAATTTTTCAAATGAATTTTGCTTAAAACATTTTTGCCAAAACAGAGCAAGTTGATTAATGGTGCAGAGATATGATAAGATTATTCAGTTAAAAGCTTTATAGAAGCTTCAAAAAAGGTTTTAAATGAAAAGATCCAAAAAGAGTGTTTAAACTTATCATTTTTGCTTAAACTTATGTCGGTTGCTCAATTTGGAAGGACATATACTTGTATATCCATAGATTCACAGGATACCATTCACCTAAAGGTGGAAAGCAACCGGGGCGATTATGATGTGATTTTTCTTTTTAAATTCTTTCACTTAAAATTATGTCAATAACTCTAGGTTGGAAGGACATGTATTCTCATATGTGTTTAGTCATGTTAACCACTTTTGGACATACATGATGGCCATATACTTGAAAAGTAAGAGTAATTGGGTTGACTGAGTTTTAAAATGTGTATTCTATAACAATTGGGAAACGATAGTACATTGACTATTTGGCCAATCATATGGATTTAATAGGCTAAAAAGACACTTAGTGGAGTCATTGACATGTATGGTTGCTTTCCCATGATTTGTAAAATCTAAGGTTATATAAACATAAAGAAACTACTAAACTTAATGTGGAGTTACATTGTTGTCTATGCGTGGTCCAATATACACGAGCCCGTTGGTATTTGGTCACCAAAAGTGATATATCTTATTGAGAATGACAAAGAACAAACGCGAACTACACTATTTTTAAATATCTACTCAACCAAAAGTTGATATGTGTTCACAAATTTTTATAAAGAAAAATGCAAACATGAGGGTTATTTCTAGAACTACAGGGGTGGAGGCAATCATATAAGTCCTTTAAACATTTCGAATGAAAGGCCTGTAAGTCCGACTTATGTGGCCTGTAAGTCCAACGTTCAACCTCACATATGTTTGTAAAACTTGAAAAAAACTGTTCTGTCATTAAAATTTTGACCATATATCCGGGGGTCGAAGTCAATTCGAGGTGATCTGGAGAAAACCAAATAAGCCTTGAGAATAGATATGGAGCATCATAAAGAAATATGTTTTATCCATTTAGTCTTATCCATCTTAATTGAACTTTAATCATATCACCAAAGAAATGAAATTCATGCTAAGTCTAGACCTGCTATTGACCTGTCTAAACTGTCTTAATGATGCTGGGAATGAAGTATTGAGAAGCAACTTAGTCGATATGATCCCATGTTTGAGATCTTTTAAGAAAAGGAAATAAAATGATTTGAAAGGAAAGATAACTGAAATTTGATCTCTAAATGCACCATTTGCTCTTAAACAATGATTTTTAATGTTAAATATGTTGGACATTTGGTTTAAGACAAAAAGAGTTGAATTTTATCTTCAAAAGGTCTGAATATATATTTTCGAGTAAGGTTGGATGATTTCAACCTTATCGGGCAAACTTAGATATTTTTGTCTATGTTTATCCATTTCGAGTATGCTTTGATATTTTACATACTTTCGGGTAGACTTGACTGTTTTAGTTAAAGTTTAACTCTTTCGGGCAAGCTTGAACTTTGAATATGTGTGAATATGTTACTACTAGCAAGCTTCAACAAGTTCTAGTTACTCTAGCAAACTTAGCTATTGTATAGGATATTTGAATTGTTCTAGCCAGCTTAGCATTTTTAAATGTTGAATATGATGTTTCTAGCAAGCTTTTATATAGTTTGTACTGTCTAGCACACTTTAATGTTTTGTTTGAAAGTACAATTGTTTCTAGCAAGCTATTTTATATGTTTAATTACACTGTTTACTAGCAAGCTTTATTGATTTCTGAACTTTCTAGCAAAACTTAACTGTTTTATAGGTTGTTTGGATCTTGTTTTGCGTAAACATTGTTGTTTACCTGTTATAAGTGCTTATCTAGCATATTTCATGATTGTGAATATGATTATTTGAAATTACAAGTGTTTTCGGGCAAGCTTAGTTTTTCCGGGCACACTTTATGTTTAGAGCACACTTTGAGATCTTCAAGTGTTTTCTTAACATACTTGGTAATTTCAAAACTATACTTTCTGAGTACACTTTGTGATCAGAGTCATTTTCTAGCACACTCTGTATTCTTGAAGTATATCAAGCATACTTTGCTTAGAAGTATACTTGATTGAATATTTGCCAACTGTTTATGAAATTTCGGGTAAGGTTTGAGTTATTCAGTAGAACGAGCAAGGTTGTTGAAATATGTTAACCTAGCAAACTTAAGTGAATAAACTTTTCGGGTAAGGTTTACAGCAATATGTTTTAACGAGCAAGGTTTTATATGGGAAAATATTATCAAGCAAGGTTTGAATTGAAAAGATATTTTCTTGGATAATATTACTGTTTGACAGCTATTTACTCACTAAAAGACAAAAAAACATTTTAAACCCACTTTCAAAAAGGTATAAAAGAGGGAGTAGATAAATTTTTAACATTTTCATCCCTCTCTCCTTCCACTTTTGCTCTCATTTCAGAAACCCAACCGACTTAATACAATTAACTCAAAATCCTAACCCTAATTAGTCAGCCCACACAATTTGACTCGGTAAACATCTATGAAATGTTTTCCGACAATGATTATGTAACTATGGGCATTTAATCTTCATTTTTACTAACTTTCTGTTTGTTGCGTAGGCTATTAATTTGTTGAAGATCAGGTTCTTAAAGACATTTCTGCTTTACTTCTTCAAATTATAATCCAAAACTATTCAAAGATATGAACGTTAGGACTAATCTTTTCTTTGAATGTGTTTTTTATTTGAACAGATATGGCGGATGATGAACCGACATATCCTTTTGAGCACAAGCATAACATGTGTGCTCTGTTACAAGTAACTCCGGATAATGAGGAGGTGGCGTACATGATCATATGGCTACAAAGATCCAATATTCGATTCACCTTAACCGAGTGCCCTGTACTATATAGAAATCACCTTTAGGATTTCTGGCGCTCTGCTGAACTTATAGATGATCAAGATGGTAGGCGACCGGAGGCTACCGTGGCAACTCATGAAATCAGGGTTACTGAAAGACTAATTCGTACATGCATGCAATTTCATGATGATGACCGTAACCCAATAAACTTTACCACTGATCATCTTTTGAAGATTTTTACACAAACAATGGGTTATCAAGGAATGTTAAAGAAGGGCAGTCCCAGAAATGAATGTTCCCAAACCTGTATAGGTTTTTGATTCATCACATTATTCAGGGTTTTGCCCCTAGAAAGGGATCATGGACTCTTATGAGTCGGGATTTGACAAATGCAACAGTTGTAGTTATATATGATCTTCCATTCAACTTTTCGAAGATGATGTTTGAAGGAATGGTGAGTATGTTGCGGAATCCCAACAAAGAAAACTTTTTAGCCTATCCTAGATTCCTCCAAATCATCTTTAACCATGTGTTACGAGATTTGCCCACAATGGGAACCACTCATGTGCTTTAGAATCCTAATGTGTACGAGAGGATTGCTACATTGGCAAGCACAAGCCATTTTAATCCACAGGCTAAGTTTGATATTCTACTATGGTTAGTTGATCATGATGCAGATATGATGCCAGTTCCAGAGTTAACCTCTGAGGAGGAAGATAAAGAGGATGATGATTCAGATAGTGATGATGGAGAAGATGGAAATGATAGTGGAGACGGAGATGAAGGGAGAGTTGGAGGAAATGTTTATGATGAACAAGTTCAGGGGGGAGAATATACCCTTACCCACACCACCTCCACACCACAAAATGACCAAATCAACCAATCCCCACCCATTCAAACACCACCTATGCATACCCAAAGCCCACCTCAAACCTCTGACCAACCCTTAACCCAAACCCAAACCTTTATCCAAGAGCCAAGCCATAACATACATGAACCTTACATTCCTCAAGCAGTTCCTACTCACCTACTAAACTTCCCAACTACACCAATCCAATCACCAACTCATTCCCAAACCTATGACACTATTCAAACTACATCTACACCCCTAATCCAAACGCTAAACCCTTTACCTTCTACCAGTGAAACTATCATACAAAGCCCGAGGCTTCCCACTGTACCTTCCCAAACCCACACTAAAATACCCGATCCTTTTCAAGACCTACCTACTCAAACTCCTTCCAATAATGATTTTTTGCTCAGACAAAATCTGAATCTTATCTGTGAAAATATTGATCTGAAAGGGAGAAATGCAAAGGTGATGAAGGAAAATGCTGAGTTGAAAGATCAGTTGGCCCAAGCTTTACTGAAAATTCAAGCCCTGGAGGCTGATGTTAAGAAGACCTCAGTTGTACCAAAATAGAGGGAGAATATCCCAATGGCCACTGTTGATGATGAGATGGTTGATGTTGAGGTTGATGAATTGAAAAATATTTCAACTGTTTATGGAGATAGTGATGTTGATGAGAATGATAGTGATGAAAGAGGATTTGATGATGAAGGCTATGAAGGAGATGACTCGGATGGAGGTGAGAAAAACTATGATGCTTAGATATATTATCAAAGAAGAATGTGGTGATTGAAGAAAGAGAAAAGGAGGTAGTAAATGATGATGATGATGTTGATATGAACGATCAAACTACTGATAATATTTGACAATAGAAGCCATAGCAACTGATGTTGTTGCTACTGATGTGTTGAATGACGTAATGATGGATGAAGGTGCAGCAACTAAGGAACTGGTTTTGACTGATCAAGAAACAAATGAAGAAATTTCCAAGAAGGTTGTGCATGATAAGGAGTTAGAAGATTTGATGGATGATATTGAAAATTTCCCACCTGAATCAGAGGATGAGAAAAGGAGGAAGGAGAAGAGAAAAGCCATAATTAAATCTGAATCTGAAGAAGTGCCTGTTGATACATAGGATGTGGATGATGAGGATGAAGATGATGAGGATGTACAGGCTGCCAAGAGGCATGCCAATATCGTGAGAGAAACAATGGAGAGGGAATTCGTTGCCCAAACCATGACTGCTGAAGAATTGGCTGAGCAAGAAACACTGATTGAACAAGCTAGTATTTCCAACACACTAGATCAAAATGATGATGTTGATCAGGAGGTGATTGAAGTTCTAATAAAGATGAAACAAGCTGAGGAAGTTTACAACACCTTAGCTTTGGTTATAAGTAAGTTTGCTGAATTTGAAGATCCAACCACTGCTGAACCTACAAACGATGATCCTATCAAGCAGTTGGTGTCTGATGAGGCTGAAGTATCTCTGACAACAAAAGTTGCAAAGAGATGGGTTAAAGAAGTTTTGGAAGACATTGAGAAAAATCCATCTGCATGGAGCTATGTTGAAGATGATATCAAATATGGAAAGAAGTATTCAAAAAAGAGATTCAGATATGATGAATATGATCAAAGTGATGATGAAACTGTTAATAAAAGGGCTAAGAAGGATGGTGATCCTGAGTATTTCTTTGAAAGTCCTAAGGAACACAAGCCCCGTGATGGCTATTCCTATTTAGTTTGTCATGTCTGATGCTGAACCTGAACTTGATGAACCAAGAATAGAAGCACTTGATGATTCAACTGAACAAGATGATGATACTAAAGTTGATGAAAGTGATGGAGATGATAATGATGATGAAAGTGCTGATGATGACAATGATGATGGTCAAGGTAATGAAGTTGAAAAGGTTTATCTTGTCTCTCCTCATATTGAACTGATTGATGAACAGAGGGAGAACATACAACAAAGTCTTGATGAAGCAAGAAGAAAGAATCCTCTGATTGTGAGTCTAATTAGACATGGATTTAGATTTGAAAATTTGGCTCCTTTATTTGATGAGGAGTTGCAAAAGTTGATTGATAAGGATAACTATGAAATCAGGAAGAGAGTGGAAAAAAAATGCAGATTCCATGAAGTTTAGAGAATACTTGAGAAATCATGGTTTAAATGAAAAGGATTTGAGCATAATAAGCTTTAATTATTTGGAGAGACATTATAATTTGACTAGAGAAACAATAGAGAAATAGGAGAATGAGAGATTGGCTAAAGAAGTGAAACATACTGAAAAGATAAATGAATTGATGAAAAGATTTAACCCTCTGATTGACAGTCTGACAAAAGAAAATCTTCAAGATCTGATGAATATGCCAGTAGAGAAGGTGATCTCCATATATAAAAAGAAATTTGAAATATTGGGGGCCACTAAACCCAGGAAAGTGGTTCCATCAAGGCCCTCAGCCTCAAGAGGATAGTGTTCTACAACTAGAAATGACCCACAAAGAGCAGAACAACAAAGACAAGAGAGGCCACCAACTGATGTGGACCTACCTATAAAGCTCTGTTATGACTCTGTGTCTCATACATTGAAAGTTGTGTTGGAAAGTAAAGAATTGAAGGTGATTATTTTCAAAGATAACTTTGCAGATTACAAGAGAGAACAACTCGAATAGATGGCAAGTATGGATTTGTATGACTATCACAAGAGAAACAGACTTGAAGGTAGGCAGCATAATGAGCTGTCTAAATATTTGAGACGTGAAGCAGGGATGGGATTCCCTTTTTTAAATTAGAAGAAGAAGTGGAGATTGTCCAAATATGAAAAGACCACGAGAGACAAGAGGATTAGTGACATCAGATGTGCTGAATTTGGCTACAATTCCAGAGTAAGGAACAATAATCCTTTGGCCAACATGATGACCTGCATAAGTATGAGAAGAAGGATGAGAAGGCCCAACCATGAGGTTCAGTAGAATGGTAGAATTGCATGAATTGACTATGATGAGAATGATGGTTTCTACATTCTCAGGAACTCAACTGGTATGACATTGGGTACTATCAAAAATGATTAAGATCTGACTTTCCTTAATGATGAGGACCTAAAAGATATAATGAACTGATCAATTCCTGAAAATCATCCTCATCAACAACAATTGTTTTTATTCAAGGAAAGGGCAGGAGCAGTGAATTTGAAAGAAAACAAGCAGCCTACAACTCAAGAAGATGAAGATCATGTTTAGATTAGGTTGTGCTTTGTAATGTCCACTGGACAGAATTCTCACATTGTAATATTTTGATTTTGTTATGTAATTTTATTTTGATTTGATGTGTATTTTGATCTAAGTGTATGTAACCATAGAGGTGTTTCGGTACAGCAGAGGGTGTTCCTATCTAGGGGGAGATTGTTGGGATGAGAAAATGGACTTAAGGAAGATTGGAATCTTCTCAACCTTCCTAAAAATGGCAAAGTATGGACATCGGGCACACTTAGACATCCAAGAAAGCTTTTACTTAATCCTAGCAAGGTATTTTGCCTTCCGAGCAGAGTTATCTTCTTGAAGTCTTCCTAAGTGATAATCCGAGCAGGGTTCACTTTGTCTAGCAAAGGTGTTCTTCAGGTCAGGATAGTTTGCTTACTAGCAAACCCTTGACTAAACCAAGCTAATAAAGCCAAGTATTTTGGAAGATCTAGCAAGGTTTGATTAATAAAAAGTAGTCCGAACATGCTTGAGGAAAGTTATTCAAGAAATATTCTAAGGACTTTCTCTAGCAAGGTTCAACTCCTAGCAAGCTACAGTGCTCACATCACAAGTCAAACAGTGTTACAACCACACTTGAGTTTGCTTAATAAGTTATTCATTAACAGAGAGTTAAAGGGATTCATGAAGAACAGTTTGCTCGTAGGATCATATCAATCAAAGTTTTCTATGGAAAATACTCTTAAGTAAAGTCTACCCGGAGAACTGTTAACCAGCACACTTCAAGGTTACCAGGTCTGCTCAAAGAAGACAAAGGCTCCAAAGCCTACCCGAAGACCTGTTTTACACTTAGTATATTTTGTAATATGATTTTCATAATATGTATTAATGATAAGGGTTTCTAGAAAGGTATGAAAGATGTCAGGAGGCAGACCTATATATAGAATGATCTAGGGCACGCTTCCTACGGACACGAGAAAGAGACACCTGAATATTGATTGACAACGATTTGACAGCTGACATATTTGTACAGATATTCTGCCTAGAATCAAATCATTCCTTTCTTAGAACCCTATTGATTTCTGTTTTGTAATCGACTAACTATTAATGGAAATCTTTTGAGTATATTTCTGTGTGTGTGTCTTTATTGTGTCCTTCAAGCAACAATTAGTGTGTCATTGATTCCGCCTTTAATACACTATTATTCTTCTCCAATCTAGCCCCGTCGTTAACCTTCTTGTCAAAACTATTTGTGTGGGTTACGACATAGATGTACTGAGAGATCAACCAGGACTAAAACATGATCAGGGAAGACAAGTCTTTCTTCCAAGTATCAAATGCTCTTATTGCTCCAATGGAAAATTTGTCTACCAATAACCAACAACAAATCCCAATAATTGAAGAACCAAGTGATCATTGTGGTGAAACACCAAGAGGATTTGTTTCTGGGAGCTCAAGTAATCAAGGAAGTCAGTCAAGGTTTAATGTTCAGCTTATTGATGATGACTCTGCCTCAATGGCAAGTGGACATGCACCTTTATTTGGTGGAAGTGGAAGTCAAGGAAATAAGTACCAAGCATTGTTCACAATGTTCATAGACTCATACAATGCATTTTTTTGCCAAGAACATGATCCATACCAGTGTTGTTCAAGATGGTCTTGAGCAAATTGATGCTGATGATCTGGAGGACATGGACTTGAAGTGGCAGGCAGCAATGTTGGCTTTGAGAAGTAAGAGGCTGTACAACAGGACTGGTATATCTCTTGTATCAGGTTCAAATGAAACAATTGGGTTTGACAAGTCAAAAGCCATATGCTATAACTGTCAACAACCTGGACATTTTACCAGAGAATGCAACCTGCCTAGACAGTTCAATAACAATCAACGTCAGCAGTTTCAACCAAGAAATAAGAACCAATATCAATAAGGACTGTCAAGAACATACAACAACTTCAACAATAACCCCAACTTCAACAACAACTACCAACAGCCACGACAGAACAATCAACAAGTTGTCCCCCAAAACCAGAACTACCAGAGAAATAACAATCAAAACCCTCCACATGCTCCCAACAACACCAATAGAACCAACAGCAATCAGCCCAGAAATCAAGGAAATGTTGCACTGGCTGCTAACCAACAAGATGGTGATTTTGACTGGAGTAATCATGCAGATGACATAAGCAAAGCAAATGTGGCATTGATGGCTCAGACAGAGAATGAAGTTGTATCTTCATCACATGTACATTCAAACTCAACACTTAAATTACTTGAAACTATTGAATCTCTTAAATTGAAGATAGGAAAGCTTGAGAGTGATTACTTTAGAAAACAAAGCAAGATTAATATGTATGAATCAAGTGATTTGACATATGAAGAGAGAATAAACAGCCTTGAGCAAGACTGCATGGAAAGTTACAGAATACAGTCAAGATATGTGACAGAAACAGAAGGATTGAAAAAGATGGTTGTTGAGGAAAGTGAAGAATACCACACTTCAAGTGGAAAACAAATTCTTGAAAAACCTTGTTTCAACTGGAAACAGTTGTGGAGTTTTGAACAGGATGAAAGAGGAAGACAAGTATAAGGTTGTGCCTCCACCATTCAATGAAAACTACTCTTTGAAAGTTGACAAAGAGAAAATGGAGGCATACCTTAAATAGTTCATAGATGTTTTTCAAGATAAAGAGGAATTTATTGATAACTACAAGATGGTTGAAGTGAGTGAAGATGGAGAGTTTGTTTTGAAAGAAGATGTGAAGGATGAGAAATCAGTTGGAATTAAAGTCTCTGAGGATGACTTTGTTGATGAGTGTTTGATTATGGATGATTTAAGTGATACAAGTGATCAAGGTTCAGTTGATGAGGATGTAAATAACAAAAGAAATGGAAAACCAAACTCAATTGACCAACTTCCATTGTTACCACCTGCTACACCAAAGTTGAAAAGACATTATGAAAAAATAAGAAGAGAACATGTGTCATTTGACATATGTGAAGGTTCAAAAATGTCTAAGGCTACTTATAATGCAGTAAAGCCACCGAACAAGGAATATTTAAGAAAGATCAATAAAATAACAATAACAGAAAGAAGCCAAAGGAAACACTTTTAAGTGACCAATTCATTCTAGTGTACCCTGTTTTCTCTAGTTTAGAATTATTTGATATTGGTGAAGTTGAAAGTGTTGAGGAATATGAGAGAAGACAGACTAGGTACAAAGGAAGTTTGGATGAGGTTCCAATCAAGATGGAGAAAATAAAATTTGTCAAAGGAAAAGTGGAAATGAAAGATATCAAGATTGAAGAGTTTGTACCTTTCTCTATTGATTTTGATGGACTCAAAACTCATAAGACCATTGGCATTGAACCTCCTAATCCAAATGAAAGGTTCAAGAAAGGAGTGTCACATGAATGTTTCAAAGGAAAAGTATGATGCAAGAAATGTGATGAGTATGGTCACCACACAGATTCCTGCCATGAAAGGTTTACATACAAACCATTTTTTGTTCCAAATGAAACCAAGTTTGGGAAAGATTTTGGTATGTACAGAAGAATTATAATTAATATTTGGGCAAAGGGAAGAAGTGTGAGAAAGTAGAAGAAAAAGGTGAAAGTTCAAAACCGATGAAGAATGAAAAAGTTATTGTGTTGTTGAACAAAAATTGAAAAGGACTACATTACAACAAGTTATAAGTAACAATTCCCAAAACAAACCTGATATTGTCATGAAAAGGAATATACAAACCATCTGGATTGTTCCAAGGGGTGATTCCAGATCAATAAAGTCTGATGATTTTGATAAATCACCAGAAATGAAAAGAAAAATGTCAAGGGTGTGTTCTCTATGAAGAAATCAAGAGAACTTAATGTTGATGAAAATTTTATTATGAGACATGGATTTGAACCCCATGGCTTTTTATGGAAACCAAGGAGTGAGGTTCAAATGTCAAGAGGAACAAATGTGAGAGATGAAAGAAATTAGAAGGATTATGTGATACAAGAGTGCAAAAGCATAATTCCATATGTGAAAATCCCAATCCCAATTGATAGTGGCTACGAAACAGATGAATCTAATGTTTGTAAAGTAGTTTATGAAGATCCTAAACCTATTCCTAATTTAAATGCATCATTTGTCCATGTCACTGATCATTTTCTTTGATATGTGCAGGAACAGTCCACACCAATCAATGAGGTATAGTATATGGACAGTGGATGTTCCAGGCACATGGCATGTGACAGAAGGTCACTAGTGAACTATGAAGAGAAGTTTGAAGGCCCAGTTGCATTTGGGAGTGATGAAAATGGAGGAAAAATTGTTGGGAAAGGCATACTAACCAATGGGAAAGTGTCATTTGACAATGTGTTTTATGTGGAAGGATTACAATATAACCTTTTGAGCATCTCTCAAATGTATGATAAAGGTTATAAGGTTGGTTTTGATGATTCACACTATTTCATCCTCAGACCTGAATTTCTAATCCCTCCTGATATGATTATGATGATGGCAATTTGTATGAACTGAATATGAAAGATGTTGTTTCTAGAGGAGGTACATGTTTTGTATCCAAGGCCACTGAAAATGAATCCAAATTATGGCATAGAAAGCTTTGTCATGTAAACTACATGAACAGACTTTTGAAGGGTGAGCATGTAATTGGTTTACCCATAAGAGAGTTCAAACTTGATAACAAATGCATTTCTTTTCAAAAGGGTATGTAGCACAAGTCATCTCACAAAACAAAGCTTATAAACTCAATTGATCAAGAGCTTAAAATGCTTCATATGGATCTTTTGGGTCCTGTGTGTGTACCAAGCATTGGTAAAAAGAGATATTGTTTGGTGATTATAGATGATTTTTCAATATTTACTTGGGTTTATTTTCCAAGTACCAAAGATGAAGTTGTTGAGTTGGTTAAAGGATATGTAACAAGGTTGAGAACCAGTTTGATGCAAGGGTGAAGGTTATGAGAAGTGCTAATGGGACGGAGTTCAAGAATGGGGTAATGGAAGAATTTTTCAATGCAAAAGGAATTATTCAACAATTCTCTTTTCCTAGAACTCCTGAACAAAATGGGGTTGCAGAATGAAGAAATAGAACACTTATTGAAGCTGCAAGGACCATGTTAGCAGATGCTTTCTTGCTTGTTACATTTTGGGCAGAAGCTATCAATACTGCTTGCTATGTTCAGAATAGGGTCATTCTCAACAAAAAGTCAAGACAAAACTCCATACGAGATTTTTTTTAAAAGAAAGTCCTACATCAAGTTTCTCAAGCCCTTTGGCTGCAAATGTTCACTGTTAAACACAAATGATTATCTCAACAAGTTTCAGTCCAAATCTCTGGATTGTTTCTTTGTTAGTTATTCAACATACTCAAAAGCCTACAGAGTCTATGTAAAAGACCATTTGAGTGTCATTGAATCTTATGATGTTGTTTTGAATGAAAGTCTGTTCAATACTGTTGATGGAGCAGCATGGCTGTTTGATCTTGAGAAGTTAATCAAGTCCTTTAAGATTTATCCTAAGGACTTTGATGAAACTTATTACAAAACCAGTGTGCATATGGAAGAATCTTCAAAGAAAATTGATTTGTACAAGTTGTGGTCCAAGGTTTCTAGAAAAGACCTGAATACAAATTTATAAAGGATCCCTCAATTGCACAAAATGATCAAGTTCCAGATCAAGTTCAAGAAGAAGACCAAGGTCCCAATCAAGAACAAGATCAGGAACATGGTAACCAAGACAATCAAGAGAACCAAGATGATCATGTCTTGAATAAGGATGATCCTGGCAACCAAAATGAAGTTCAGACTCAAGCTAGAAGTGAAGAAAGATTAGACCAATTGTTTCAAAGCTTGAATATTGGAAACAATGATGTTTCTACTTCACAATAGAACAATGAAGAAGCTCCTGAATTTCACGATGCAACAACTGATTTGATCATTGATGAACCTGATCTCAATGATACAAATCCCGAATCTTCTATATCTACTAATGTGATTGTTCAATCCTCTTATGTTGAAAAGAATCATCAACCTGAGAACATCATTGGAAACATCAATGAAAGAGTAAGAACAAGTGCTTCTGAATCTGCAAACATTTGTTTGTACTCCTTCTTTCTATCCCAAATAGAACCCAAGAACATTGTTCAAGAATTGAAAGACAATACTTGGGTAGAAGCTATGCAAAAGGAGTTGGCTCAATTCAGAGATCTGCAAGTACGGGAACTTGTAGACAAGCCAAGAAACATATATGCCATTGGAACCAAATGGGTTTTCAGGAATAAAGAGATGAAAGGGGGATTGTGATTAAGAACAAAGCAAGACTTGTTGCATTGGGATGCTTACAAGAATAAGGGATTAACTTTAATTAAGTCTTTGCACCATTTGCAAGACTTGAAGCAATGTTGTCTCAAATAATATAAGGGTATTCCAATTGGATGTCAAATCTGCTTTTTTGAATGGAAAGATAGAGGAGGAGGTGTATGTAACTCAACAACCAGGATTTGAGGACCCTGATTATCCTAACAGAGTGTATAAGTTAAACAAAGCTTTGTATGGACTACATCAAGCTCCAAGAGCTTGGTATGATGAGTTATCAAATCATCTGCTTGATAATGGTTTCCAAAGGGGAGCTATTGACAAGACCCTCTTCTATAAGAAAAGAGGAAGAGATTTGCTGATGTTACAAGTATATGTTGATGATATTATTTGTGGTTCAACCAATGAACAATTGTGTATGGAGTTTGAAGAGGTGATGAAGTCCAAGTACAACATGAGCTCTATAGGAGAAATGAACTTCTTTATTGGATTGCAAGTTCAATAGAAGGCTGATGGAAATTTCATATACCATTCTAAGTATGTGCAGGACATATTGAATAAGTTCAAGTCTCATGACCTCAAAACTGCTTCAACTCCTATGGACACACATGAGAAAATGATTGCAGATGAAAAGGGTGAGCCAGTAGATGAACATGAATACAGAGCAAAGATTGGATCTCTGATGTATTTGACTGCTTCAAGGCCAGACATCATGTTTGTTATGTGTGTTTGTGCAAGATTCCAATCAAGTCCTAAGGTCTCTCATATGAATGCTGTCAAGAGGATCTTTAGATATTTGAAAGGAAGACCTGATCTGGGAATTTGGTACCCAAAGAACCAATCCTTTGATCTAGTTGACTATACTGACAGTGACTATGATGGATGCAACACGAGCAGAAAGTCCACTTCTAGAGGTTGTCAATTTTTGGGTGATAGATTGGTGTCCTGGCAGTGCAAGAAACAGACTACAATATCCATCTCAACTGCAGAAGCTGAGTATATTGCTGCATCTGCCTGCTATGCACAAGTTCTCTAGATTCAAAACCAAATGCTGGATTATGGTTTGAATTTTCTAAGCACCCCTAACACTGCTGCATCATTTATTGTTAAGAATCATGTACAACATTCCAAGACCAAGCACATTGATATCAGACATCATTTTATTAGGGATTGTAGTGAAAAAGGTATAATTGAAGTTAAAAGAGTTGACACAAGTGACAATTTGGCTGACCTATTCACCATGATTATGTTGATTTAAGCAAGCTTAGATGATTTCGAACTTTCTAGCAAACTTAACTATTTTATAGGATTTTAGGTCATTCTAGCAAGCTTTATAGTTGGTTATGATCTTTCAAGCAAGGTTTAATTTATTCTAGCAAACTTAACTGTTTTATAGAATATTTGACTTCTTCTAGCAAGCTTTACATTTCTAAATGTTGAATATGAATTTCCTAGCAAGCTTTGATATTCTTAGGCATTTATAGCACACTTAGTTGTTTTCTTTAATTGTTTGAGATATCCGTGCAAGCTTGTTGATTATGTATGTACTTAAATGATTTACTCATGTATTTTCGAGTACACTTTGTGTTTAGAGCATAGTTTTGCCTCTCAGGATAAGATATCCGGTCTTCTCTAGCACACTTTGCACTTTTAAAATACTATCGGGCACACTTTAGTATGTGAATGAACTTAACTGAATATTTTTTACTGTTTAAGTTTTACGGGTAAGGTTTATGATATGTTCAGCTATTCGAGCAAGGTTGACTATTAGATATATTTCTAAGATGTTATTTTGGATGTCTTTATTGATTCCTAGCAAGGTTGCCTATTTGATTATTTATACTTGATTATTTGTCTTGTGATTTATTTCTCGAGCAATCTTGTATTTCGAGTAAGCTTCTTTCACTTTACTCTCTTAGATCTATTTTTAAACATTATAATTTCTGAACAAACTCTTAAATGAACAAGGTTGATAAAATACCCTATACCTAGCAAGTTTTGTGAAATTAACTTTTCCGATCAAGGTTTGTTAAATGTGCTTTATCGAGAAAAGATTTAAAAAGGAAGATTTTTAAATAAGATATTCTTACTGTTTGACAGATTTTTCCCACAAAAAGACAAAATGCATTTAAAACTCACTTTCAAAATGCATATAAGAGGGAGTGAGTGAAATTTCTTGCTTCACTTCTCTCTCCAAACACTATTACAAACTGCTCTTGCTCTCGTTTCCAGAATATCAACCGCCTAATTATTTTTCCTAACCCTAATTAACCGGCCCTCAAATTCCGACTGGGTAAGCATTGATTGATTGATTACCGACACCGGTTATATGAAATTGGGCAGTTAATTTTTTTTGAACTAACTCTCTATTTTATGTGTAGGTTATTAATTTGTCGAAGAACATGTTCTTAAAGACATTTTTTCTCTTTACTTCTTCAAATTATAACCTTAAATGTGTCAAAGTTATGAACTTTATGACTAATATTGCTTTTAATATGTTCTTATCTGTGTATGTACAGATATGGAGGACGAACCCAGATATCTGTTTGAGAAGAAGCACAATATGTGCGCTCTTCTCCAAGTAACTGCTGATAATGAAGCAGTGGCAGAGATGATTAGATGGCTTCAGAGGTCTAATCTAAGATTCTCGTTGACTGAATGTCCGAAGATTTATAGAAACCACCAGTTGGATTTCTGGCGATCAGCTGAACTTTATGACGATCAAGATGGTAAACGATTGGAGGTGTAACATTCGTTACTTTTCAAATCCGAAACCCGACCCGTTTATTTTTTTCTTTCTTTCATTTGCTTTATTTATTATTCGAACGCTCGTTACTAATTCCGCCTTCGTTTATGTAACCTTTCGGGTTTTCAACTCTTTCGTTTGTAACCGCTACCTGACCCATTTATGGGTCCGGGCTCTATAAATAATAAAACCTGCACTTATTGAGTTACAATTACTATATTATTCAATTTTTGACGTTTTTAAACCAAAACTTAAAGTTCTATCTATTTCTATATCCATCTCCAAACTTGAGGGGCCTGTTTGTAAAGTCTATTATAATCCATATTTCAAGATGGATAATCCATCACCAAACCCGACCCATATTCAATTCAATTTCATGAACCCATGTATCAATCAATCACTTATTAGCTTGCATGAATCGTTTGTAATCAAGTTATAGGTTAGGAAATCGTTTATTTATGCTAGGCGCGGCCTCACCGACAAGGTAATTAAGTTAATTACACCCTGTTGACTCGTTTTTCCTTTTTAAACCTAGCCGACACTAATTGATAGCCATGGACCACGTAAACGTTGATATTATTGCCATTAATTTCATGGATACCTTCCTTGTAAGGTGACCGACAATACCCCCTTATTTAATTGAACCATTTCACTCTTTAATTTCTCGTTCATCACCATACAAGCGCCGAACTGTTTTGATTGCATTCCCCCCCCCCCCTTCTGTTCTTTGTATAACGTAATTAAAGGTATGGTTTAGATCGCGATTTCATAAGGATGAAAACCCCTAACCTCGTTTTGATTAATTGTTACAAATTTAATCAAATCAGATTTAGGGTTCATATAAATAATTATGGATAAACTATTTGTGTTTATTAAGTTTTGAATCTGGGTTAAGATGCACGTCGCCATCTGGGTAACTCATGAATGTTTGAGGGAGAGGTGGCGGGTTCGACCATCTTCCACCCCGTTTTACCTTTATTTTTCTGTATTTTGTTAAACAAATTATTTTCAATGATTTTAAAACCTAAATAAATGATAAATAATTTATATTTTATTAAAACTATCATAATAACTCGTTGTTTCTCCAAATCTTGGTTAAAACTAGATATATAAATATATCTATGCATATATAAATTTATATACATATGTATAATAGTTATTAAAAGTTTATAAGGGTTTTTGTAATGAATACTTAAAAATATTTTGTTTAACTAGAATACGGAAATTAAGGTATATAATATTATTTTGGCTAAGCAATTTATAAACGAATGACTTTATATATATATATATGGTTATCGCTTTAATAATATAAGTACGAATATTTTATAAACAATTATATTTTATACAATAGTAATCTTTATTAATCATAAACTTTAAATAAAAATGCTACACTCTCTATACCGTTCATATCTCGTTTCTCTCTTAGTCCAATTGTTAACTTGTAGTATTTTCCCGTTATTACACTTGTTAGGATCTGACCTTGCTACGTCTCGAGTGCGACGCTTACTCTCCTACAAAGCTTAACGTATTTTATTCATTTGCATATTCTCTAAGGTGAGTTTCATATCCCCCTTTTTCATCTTTTAAGTTTTGGGGGTGCCATGTATACCCTATTTACATTACCCATTTTTATTTCCACATCTATTCAAAACACAATTCAATATATGTTTATGTGTGATTATTGCATGCTCTATGAAAATACTCTATGTGCTTAATTGTTTATTTTATGTTTGGTGGTTGGTATCTCATCCTCATCTATTCTCATCTAGTATGATCATACATTTACCCAAGTACATTGATTTCGTATCAATAAGAACGGGTCCACATCTATTCAGTTGCTTACATTTTCATAAGAATTGTAATACTCATCATTTACATATGAAATGTGATTTATCTATATATATATATATATATATATATATATATCTCAACTAAAACTTATGTACTCTCACCAACATTCTTGTTGACAAACTTTATTTTTATACATGCTAAAGGTACAAGTAATTTACAATGTTCAAGATCAAAGAAATTAGTTTTACCTTTGGATATTATTCAAAATACAAAACATGATGTAATTGTTGTTTATTATTGAATTTGTGTACTTGTTAATGTTAATGAAATTAAATAATTATTGTCGCTTTAATTAGTGTCTTTGGAGCTACTGTCTAATCAATACGTTACGCTCCGACATGTTCCACCTTTGGTCGGGGTGTGACAGATTGGTATCAGAGCCGAAGGCTATAAGATAGGTGATTAGATATAACGGCCTAGTAGCATGCTTAGGGTCCCTATACGTGATATGACTTTACGTGTTTGCACCCTGAATTATATTATTGATTGTAGTAGCTTAAATACTATTTGATGATTTAATATTATTCTTGTACATAAAATCGCACACTTAATCTGAGGCTATGCCTCACTCTCAAAATTGTTTTCAAAACTTTAGGACGATTTTAAATGGGAAATTCCTTAAGAATCCCGCCTTTTCACTCCCCTCTCCTTGAGGAAGATTCTTGTGATGAATATGTAGTAACTGTAAGAGTGACACACTTGTTTACCGAACACTTGACACCAAGGCTTGAGAGCATAAGGAAGTGCAATGCGTATAAATCTCAATCAACCGTGAGACCCGGTTGCCTTCCTAGAGTGTTTAGTAAGGGTGTGGAACTTAATAAGCCAAAGCATATCACACCAAACGAAACCGAATCTACTACCCTCATTGTATCAAACGTGGTCATGTGACGATCACACTCTTAAATCAATGATGAGATTTTCTTTTTCCCCTAATTTTTTTTATTAGAATGAATATTTTCTCAAATTATTAATTTCATCAATACTCGAAGTTAATGTTATTAAAATTTTATTTTGTATTCTCATGAATTTTCCCAAAACTTGAAATTTCACATAGTTATGCAATTTTTTTTCCCAAAACATAATAAATTTTCACGTGTCGTCATTGTAGCATGTCTTCTTCCCGCCTTATAAACCGTAAACGTCGCACCGAAAACTCCAGTCGTAGCATGACATCCTGCAACGCTAAGGGAATTGTGGAAGCCCTCCCAACAATCATCTCTCAACTCCAAACTGTGAATGCTTCTTCATCATCCAAAACTCCGAACCCAATTGCTTACCCCCTCAAAAAATTCAAGAGTGCCAACCCGCCCGAATACTTCGGTATCGACGGTGCTACCATTATCCTCCAATGGTTCGAAGAGATGGAGAGCATATTCCTCCATTGTGAATGCCCCGAGGACAAGAAAACCACTTACGCCTCGAGCATGCTCAAGAAAAATGCCCTCAATTGGTGGAACAATGAGAAGCGCATGCTTGGCGCTGAGGTTGCCATAGCCTTGCCATGGGATGACCTCAAGAAACTCATGCTCAAGAAGTTTTGCCAGAAACATGAGCTTCGAAAGTTGTAAGAAGAGATTTGGAATTTGAAACAAGACAGTGGAAATGACACCATCTACAACGATCGTTTTTCATGAACTGAGCTTTCTCATCCCTCACATGGTCACTCCCCTTGAACGTGCAATCGACAAGTACATCTTGGCTTTGCCTATGCAAATCCAAGATTCGGTTCTAAGTCGTGACCCTCGAACCCTGCATGATGCCATCACCCTAGCCGGTACCCTCACCGAGAACCACGTTAAGGTCGGGACCTTGACACCGAAAAATTTCAAAAAAGCTCAATGATAAGCCTGCATCTGAGCCCACCAAAGAACCCAAGCCCGAATCTCCCAAACCCGAGTCCTCTAAGCCCGAATTCTTCAAGCACAATAACAACAACTCTCCCCATTACTGCAACAATAAAAGAAAGTTCAGTTCTCAAAACTATGCATTGGCCCAATCGCAAGCCCAACCCACCAAGAAGCCCTACACAGGACCACACCCATTATGTGATACGTGTAACTTTCACCATTCGCCTAACCTCAAGTGTCGACAATGCACCCATTGCAATCAATTTGGTCACCTCTGTACCACATGTCGTGAGCACAACCAACTCACGATGCAACCATTTACCTCACCTCTTACCCAACCTTTACCCTATGCCCAACCGTTTACTCAAGCACCCTCAACTATTAGAGCTTGTTACAATTGTTGAGACCCTAGCCATTTTCGCAATGCATGCCCAAGACTCGCACACATGAACCAAATTCAATCCTACCCAACCCAAACCGCTCAATATCAAGCTTACCAAGCCCAAGTAAATCAACTTCAACCAATCCAAGCTCAACCCATCCAAGCAATTCAAGTCCAACCCATTCAACCAACTCAAGTCAACCAAACCCCGATCAACCAATCAACCTCAAGTGACCGAGCTACTCAAGGACAAGTGTTTTATATCAATGGTCCCAACTCTAAGCCTAACCCTTTATGAAGACATGATACGCAAAAGACGCTTATTTTATTTAGTTCTTTTGTTTTAAATATAATGTATTGACTTCCTTAAATCTCCAGTTTTGTTATGAATAAGAATTATGGTTATTTATAATGGTATTCAATCTCTTATTTAATCCTATTTTGTCGTTTATTGCACTATATATTGTTACACAATTTAATATCATGATTTAAGTGGTCTATGACCGGTTATTTACCGGGACTATGTGCATGGTGATGTGCATAGTTATCTAATAGTACCGTATTTGTATAATAAACTGCCTATGACCAATTTCCTACAAATGTTCTGGAAATTGGGACTATGAACATGTGTTGTACATAGTTATCTAATAGGAGTCACATGTACAATTTTTATATCGATATTTTAATACATGACCACCCCCCAAACTCACCACATTCTCACCTCATCTCATCGATCTTATAATCTTGGTTTCAAACCTTATATATTATTGTATTCATAAGTCATGTGATTCGTTTGTTGTGTGAACCTATTATTACATGAATTTGTCGTTATCTCAAGTATTTTCTCTACATTGTATGTATAAGTTACTGATATAATTTCAAAATTTTCCCCTATCTATTTATTTGGTGGATATTACCCTCGATGGTTAACTACAACAATTTTGTCATTTTTTTACTAGTTAATGGTGTTCATCAATTTTCATTCAATTTTTATTTCATTTCTCTTGATCAAATGATTTAAAAAATGTTTCCTTTTACCCATGTTTTCAAGCCCGCACAACGGGACAAACCATGTGCATCATGCGACGATCTAAGTAATTATGAGTGCACGCATAATTATCGAAATCCTCGCATGGAACTCATGTTGAATACGGTTGTGTGTCATAACTCAGAACCTAAGCTAATTTTAGATAATGATACAAATATCGATGTGATAAGGGCATGGTGGATACGCCGCTTGTCATAACTCAGAACCTTATCATGCCTTCCGTTTGTAGCGTTATTTGGTTCACCTGAAGATCTGTGTTATTTTTTTATATATAAAAAAATCATTTCTTTCTTAGACTCGTACTTCCTTTCTTTATGTTATGTTTTATTTAATTTCGGGACGAAATTTCCAAAAGTGGTGAATCCTGTAACATTCTTTACTTTTCAAATCTGAAACCTGACCCATTTATTTTTTTTCTTTCTTTTGCCTCATTTATTATTCGAACGCTCGTTACTAATTCCCACCTTCGTTTATGTAACCTTTCGGGTTTTCAACTCTTTCATTTGTAACCGCTACCCGACCCATTTACAGGTCCGGGCTCTATAAATAATAAAATCCGCACTTATCGAGTTAAAATTACCATATTATTCATTTTTTGACATTTTTAACCCAAAACATAAAGTTCTATCTATTTCTATATCCATCTCCAAACTTGAGGGGCCTGTTTGTAAAGTCTGTTATAATCCATATTTCAAGATGGATAATCCATCCCCAAACCCGACCCATATTCAATTTCGTGAACTCGCGTATCAATCAATCACTTATTAGCTGGCATGAATCGTTTGTAATCAAGTTATAGGTTAGGAAATCGTTTATTTATGTTAGGCGCAGCCTCACCGACAAGGTAATTAAGTTAATTACACCCTGTTGACTCGTTTTTCCTTTTTAAACCTAGACGACACTAATTGATAGCCATGGATCGCGTAAACGTTGATATTATTGCAATTAATTTCATGGATACCTTCCTTGTAAGGTGACCGACAATACCCCTTTATTTAACTGAACCATTTCACTCTCTAATTGCTCGTTCATCACCATTCAAGCGCCGAACTGTTTTGATTGCATTCCCCCCCCCCCCCCCCCGCCTCTGTTCTTCGTATAACGTAATTAAAGGTATGGTTTAGATCGCGATTTCATAAGGATGAAAACCCCTAACCTCGTTTTGATTAATTGTTACAGATTTAATCAAATCAGATTTAGGGTTCATATAAATATTATGGATAAACTATTTGTGTTTATTAAGTTTTGAATCTGGGTTAAGATGCACGTCGCTATCTGGGCCAGCTGGGTAACTCATGAATGTTTGGGGGAGAGGTCGCGGGTTCGACCATCTGCCACCCCCGTTTTACCTTTATTTTTTTGTATTTTGTTAAACAAATTATTTTCAATGATTTTAAAACCTAAATAAATGATAAATAATTTATATTTTATTAAAACCATTATAATAACTCGTTGTTTTTCCAAATCTCGGTTAAAACTAGATATATACATATATCTATGTATATATAAATATATATACATATGTATAATAGTTATTAAAAGTTTATAAGGGTTTTTGTAATGAATACTTAAAAAGAGTTTGTTTAATTAGAATACGGAAATTAAGGTATATAATATTATTTTGGCTAAGTAATTTATAAAAGAATGACTTTATATATATATATATATATATATATATATATGGTTATTGTAACATCCCGAAATTTCTAAGAATAATATTTAATATATTATTTATTTACGATGGAAAATTTTACTTAAGTTAGTAGAGAATCAATAAAATAATATGGATGGAAGGATAAGTAGGCTAATTAGATGGAGTTAATTATGGACCAAAAAGGAAATATGGGCCTAAGGTCCATGGGCTTAAAGGAGTATAAATACCCCTTAAAACCCTAATCCTTTTGTTGAGTCAAACAGTTGACCTAAGGGGGAGATTGTGAGACAAAGATTTGTTCTAAAGAGACATGTGGGAGATTGGAATCTTCTCAACCTCCTCAGAATTTGCTAAGTATGGATTCGCGCACACCTTAGACTTCCGAGCAAGCATTTACTTAGCCGGATACGATATTTTGTCTATCGAGCAGGGTTATCTTCTCTAAGTCTTCTTTAGTGAATATCCGAGCAGGGTTTGAAAATTAGTGTATTACCGGGTATGGTTCACTAGTATATGCAAGTTCGGGCAAGGATCACTTTATCAAGCAGGTTTGTTCTTCACAGCCAAGTAAAGTTCACTTCCGAGTAAGCTTTAGGCTAACCAATTTCATGAAGCCAAGTAACTGGAAGACCGCGTAAGGTATTCATTAATAAGTATGGTCCAAGTAAGCTTGATAATTTTATGATATATCTCAAGTATCATCGGGCAAGGTTCAACTTAAGCAAGGAACAGTGCTACCAAGCACACTTTGCTAAATAAGCTTTTCTCTAGCAAAGGGTTGAAGGGACCATTGAAGAACATGGTTGCTCGTAAGGGTTTGTCGGGCAAAGTCTAACAAAGTCAAGAAGATTGAAGTCTACCCGGTGAGTATTTTACTTGGTAAAATACTCTTCAAGTAAAGTCTACCCGGAAACTGATTCCGAGCACACTTCTATATTACCAAGTCCTAAAGGATGGCAGAGCATACTCGGAAAACAAGATTGATGCAAAGCCTACCCGGAAGACTTTTTTTACACTTAGAATATTTCTGAATATGTAATTTGAATATGTATTTACGTTTAGGGTCTTCTAGAAGGAATGACAACTATCCACAAGTGTCAGGCCTATAATAGGAATAATTAGGGCACACCTGAGGACAGTACACACAAGGCAGACAAACACATTAATTAAGAAAGAATATTGTGTGTGACGGTTGTCTCAGTATAGTATGGATAAAACCTTCCTTCAAAAAATCCTAAATCGATTATCCACTTTGTATGATTTATATTATATAAATAGAAATCTTTTGAGTAAATCTTGTTTGTGTTGGTTATCTTTGAATACTGATTAAGCAACCATATGTTTGTTATTGATTCCGCCTTTAACAAACGGTAATCTTTCTAAATATAGCAACCCGTCATCAACTCCCTTGTCGACACATCTATTTGTGTGAGTTATGGCATGATTTGAGTAAGATCCAACTGAAATCGGGGACCTGACAAGTGGTATCAGAGCCTGTTGCTGCTATTTTGAAAAGATTCTTGTTGCTGATTGAAGATTTGAAGAAAGATGACGTAAGCAGACCACTGTTCCATTGATTTGTGACGTCATCAGCTCTGTTCTTCATTTTTCTTCCAGATCTACAATCTACCAGTGTTTTCTCTTCCTTATTTCAATTAAAGCTTTTATCTTTATATCTAAATCTTGCTCTAATCATATCAGACACATCAGATCTGAACAACCTGTTCTTAGATCTGATTATTTTATAACTTTGCTTTTTACAAAGAAACTAATTTTAAGTCTTTGAAAATGTCTGGATATGAGGAACAAGAGGTGTCTACTAACAAGATACCAAGATTGTATGGACAGGAAAACTTTCCCAAGTGGAAAGTGCTTTTTGAAGCAGCCGTGTGCTACAATGATGTTGATATGTGGAACTCCATCAAGAATGGTCCACAAGCTGCAGTTGAAGAAGTTGCAAATACAGCTGGAACTGCTGCTGTAAGAGAAAGAATGAGAAAGGTGGATGACAGGGCCTTAGCTATGATTAAGCTAGGACTGTCTTGGGAGATTTTAACCAAGGTGGCACATCATACAACTGCCAAACAAATGTATGATGCCATTCTTGAGATGTATGAAGGGAATACTGAGCTGAAGAACATTAAGAAACAGAGATTGAAGCAACAGTTGGAAAGGTTCAAGTATAAGGAGGGAGAAAGGTTAAAATCAATACTAGAACGTTTTCTAGGTATTGTGAATGAGTTGAGGACAACTGATTATGTAATGACTGACTTTGATTTAAATACAAAGTTACTCAACTCAATGCCAAAGGAATGGTATACTGCTTGCAAATTTATCTTTCAGAAGCATAATTTCAATGAATTCAAATTGGATGATGTAGTATGCTTCCTTCAGGCTGCAGAACTTGAATTGATAGAGAATGAAATGATTAAGGAAGAAAGACTCTGCTTCAATGTTTCAAATGCATTGATTGCACCAATGGGTAACTTGACTACCAAGAATCAACAGCAAATTCCATCATTGAAGAACCAGTTGAGCATAATGCTAATACTCCAAAATCTTTCATTGGAGGTAACACAAGTAATCAAGGAAATCAGCAGAGGTTCAATGTGTAACTGATTGACGACACTGATTCTGCCTCTATGGCAAGTGGGAATTTACCTCATTCTAGTGGTGGAAATGGACAAGGCAATGAAACACAGGCCTTACTTTCTATGTTCACTGAGTCATATATTGCCTTTGTTGCAAAGAACTTTATTCACACAAGTGTGGTACAAGATGACATAGAACAAATTGATGCAGATGATTTGGAAGACATGGATTTGACATGAAAAGTTACCATGTTGGCTTTGAGAAGTAAAAGGCTGTATAACAGAACTGGTAGGTCTCTGGTTTCTGGTCCTAATGACAGGATTGGATTTGACAAGTCAATAGCAATTTGCTACAATTGTCAGCAACCTGGTCATTTTGCAAGAGATGCAATCAACCAAGAAACTTTCAGATGAATCAATTTCAAAATCAACAGCCAAGAGGTCAGCAGCAATACCAACAAAATCAGCCAAGATTCAACAACAACAACTTCAATCCCAACAACAATTACAACCCCAACTTCAACAACAACAACTTTAACAACTTTCAGCCACAAATGAACAATCAACAACAAAGTATGTAACAAACTCAAGGTTTTCAAATAAACAACAATCAAAACCTTCAAGCAGCTCAAAATGTTCCAAACAACACTGTTCCAGCAAACCAAAATTAGATCAGAAATCAAGGATATGTGGCAGTAACTACACAACATGAAGGAAATTTTGATTGGAGCAATCATGAAGAGGAAATTGCAGATGATATCAAGAAAGCAAATGTGACATTCATGGCCATAATTGAGAAAGAAAAAGGATCATCATCTCAGGTACACTCTGCTCCCACTGTTTATTTAAATGAAATTATCAATGAATTAAAATCAAAAGTAGGCAAGCTGGAATGTGAGTGTTTTAGGAAACAGAGTATCATTAATTGGTATGAGGCTAGTGAACTGATCAGTGAAGAAAAAATTAAAAGCCTAGAAGATGACTGCATGATCTTCTACAGAGCTCAATCCAGATACACCACTGAGATTGATGGATTAAAGAATATGTTAGTTGAAGAAAAGGTGCAGAACACTAAACTACAAATGGAAACTGAATTTTTGAAGAACTTGGTCTCAACAGGAAATATATGTGGTATTCTGAATCAAGTGAAGGACCAAGACAAATACAAAGCAGTTCCACTTCCATTCAATAACAACTTCATGCCAAAAGTTGACAAAGAAAAGAGAGATGCATACCTGCAGCAATTCAGAGATGTCTTTCAAGACAAAGAAGAATTTGTTGATTTGTGCAAAAAGGTAGAAGTAAATGAAGAAGGTGAGTTTGTAATTAAGGAAGAAGTAAAAGAAGATAAGTCATTTGGAGTTCAAATCTCTGAAGATGACTTTGATTCTGTTGAATTGGATCAAGATGATTTAAGTGATTTAAGTGACAAATCACTGATGAGGAAATCAAAGCTGCTGAAAGAGGAAGAAAATACAAGAAACTAGAATCTGTTGATCAACTTCCAAAGGATCCACCAGTCCCTCCAAGAATGAAGAAACAAAATGATAAGATGAAAAGAGAACAGGTATCTTTTGACATTTGTGAAAAGAAGAAGATAAGCTACAATGCAGTCAGGCCACCAAGCAAGAATGTGTTGGAAAGGATAAAGCAAAAAAAAAAAGAAGAAAATAATTGAAGAAGTTGATTCAGAAAACTTTATCTTCGTTTATCAAGTCTTTTCTAGCCATGAAGTATTGGATGTTGGAGAAGTGGAAACAATGGAAGAATGTGAAAGGAGACAGTCAAGGGTTAAAAAAAGCAGTGATGAGGAACCTATGATTATGGAGAAAATTGTCTTTGTCAAAAGCAAACTTGAAAGACAAGACATCAGATTGAGGAATTTGTTCCTTTTTCAATTGATTTTGATGGTTTAAATAATCATAAGACTCTAAGAGTCAAGACACCTAAGCCAAGTGAAAGGTTCAAGAAACCAAAAGAGCATGAAAAATTCAAAGGCAAGGTATGGTGCAAGAAATGTGATGAATATGGTCATCACACAGACTCATGCAATGAAAGATTTAAATTTCAACCATTTCATGTCCCAGATGGAACAAAGTATGGCCAAGACTTTGCCCTGTACAAACCGAAGTATGATGTATATCTGGGAAAAGGAAAGGTGTGTGGAAATGAAACCATGAAAAGAGAAGAAAACAAATCTGCTAAGGAGACAAGGATTGAAAAGAAAGCTTATGTCAAACAAAGAAGCAAGGGACTAAATCAACAAGAATAAGTATATCTCCTAAGAAGCATGAAAATATGACCAAAAAGAACTCTCAGCATTTGAGAATCAAACAAGATACTCAATCAGTTAAATCTGATGAATCTCAAGGATCACCTAGAAGTGAAAAGATAAGAAACAAAGGTGTCTTTTCAAGAAAGAAATCAACAGAACTGACAGGTGATGAGATGTTCTTATTGAAACATGGATATGAACCACGAGGTTTTCTTTGGAAACCTAAGACAGAAACTAAGGTTGAGACAGTTGCTGATGTGAGAGACTACTCTGAAAAGAAGGACTGTGTGATAAAGGAGTATGCCAATGACTCAGCTGAGTACCAGAACTCAACCTCACTTGTTTAAACCTCAAGAGAGTGTGGTTATGAAACCGATAATTCAGACAACTTAGAAGTCACTCATGAAGATCTTGAACCAACAACACTCACTTCCCAAGCTGTCATAGAAACTGAAAATGATGAGTTGCAAGCTATAGAAGCCTGCACTTCATCACTCAACTAATCAAACCTTTCTTTTGTGCAGGAACAGTCCACTCCTCTCAATGAAATATGGTATATGGATAGTAGTTGTTCTAGGCACATGACTTGTGATAAAATATTACTTGTTAATTATGAAGAAAAATATGAAGGACCTGTAGCTTTTGGGAGTGATGAAAATGGTGGAAAGATTGTGGGGAAAGGAATCTTAACAAATGGAAAGGTTTCTTTTGATAATGGGTTTCATGTTGAAGGTCTTCAGTATAATCTACTGAGTATATCACAAATGTGTGATAAGGGTTACAAAGTCAGTTTTGATGATTCCCACTGTTTCATCTTAAAACCTGAGTTTGTGATTCCACCTGAAATGATTATGATGATGGCACCAAGAAATGGAAACTTGTATGAATTGAATATGAAAGAAGCTGTTTCAAAAGGAGGTGCATGTTTTGTTTCCAAAGCCACTGAAAATGAATCCAAATTGTGGCATAGGAAACTGTGTCATGTGAACTTAAAGAACATGAATAGACTTGTCAAAGGTGAGCATGTCATAGGCTTACCTATAAGAGAGTTCAAATTGGAAGAGTATTGTAATTCATGTCAAAAGGTAAAACAACACAAATCTACTCATAATCATAAGCTCATCAACTCAATTGATCAAATACTTGAATTACTTCACATGGATCTCTTTGTTCCTGTAAGTGTGCCAAGTATAGGAAAGAAAAGATATTGTCTTGTGATCATTGATGACTATTCGAGATACACTTGGGTTTGTTTCCTAAGTACCAAAGATGAGACTGCAGAGTTGATTAAGGGTTGTAACAATGATTGAGAACAAGTTGAATAAGATTGTTAAAATGATGAGAAGTGACAATGGTACTGAGTTCAAGAATGGAGTTATGCAAGAATTTTGTGCAGAAAAGGGAATACTTCAACAATTCTCAGCTCCTAGAACTCCTGAACAAAATGGTGTTGCAGAAAGAAGAAATAGAACTTTGCTTGAAGCTGCAAGAACCATGTTAGCAGATGCTAACCTGCCTGTTACTTTTTGGGCTGAAGCAATAAACACTGCTTGCTATGATCAGTACAGGGTGCTTGTAAACAAAAGGCATAACAAGACTCCATATGAATTATTCCACAACAGAAAGCCTTATATCAAGTTTTTCAAGCCCTTTGGATGCAAATGTTTTCTTCTGAACACTAGGGATTATTTGAACAAGTTTCAAACAAAATCTCAAGATTGTTTCTTTGTTGGATATTCTACACACTCAAAAGCTTACAGAGTATATGTGAAAGACCATTTGAGTGTTATAGAATCATCTGACATCATCTTTAATGAGAATCAATTCAATACAGTTGATGGTGCAGCATGGGTGTTTGATCATGAAAAGTTAATAAGGTCTTTCAAGATTTATCCTGAAGACTTTGATGACTCATTCTACAAGACTAGTGTAATTGAAGAGAAAAAGAAGAAACCACTGGACTTAGAAGAATTGTGGAAAAATGTTGCTGGAAAAGAAAAGGAATATACTTGTGTGAAGAATTCCTCAAGTGATATTGTTGAACAAGTTCAAGAAGATCATCAAGAAAACAATCACAGTCCTGAACATGATCATACTGAGATAAATCAAGATAATGAAGATGTACAGAATGATCAAGTTCAGAATGAGGGAGACACAAGCAACCAAGCAAGTGAAGAAGAAGCTGCATCTACTGCAATATTTCAAGATCTGTTTCAAAGATTGAACTTAGACAATGGTGCATCTTCTTCAAGACAAAATAATGATGAAGCACCAGATTTTCAAGATGTAGAGACTGATTTGATCATTGAAGAACCAAAACTCAATGAGTCAAATCTTGACACAACTGTGTCTACAGATATGATTGTTCAAACTCCTTATGTGGAAAAGAATCATCCTTATGAAAACATCATTGGAGATTTGCATGAAAGAGTTACAAGAAGTCACTCAGAAATTGCAAAATCTGTCTTTACTCCTGCTTTCTATCCCAAATAGAGCCTAAGAATATTGCTCAAGCACTAAAAGACAACAATTGGGTAGATGCAATGCAGGAAGAACTGGCTCAATTCAGAGATCTACATGTGTGGGTTCTTGTTGATAAACCAATTGACAGATATGCAATAGGTAGCAAATGGGTTTTTAGAAACAAAAGGGATGAGAGGGGTTTGGTGATTAAGAATAAAGCTAGGCTTGTGACACTGGGATGCCTTCATAAGGAAGGAATAGACTTTGAGGAAGTCTTTGCTCCTGTAGCAAGACTTGAAGCTATCAGGATCTTTCTTGCATATGCTGCCTCAAAGAACATTAAGGTGTTCCAGCTTGATGTTAAGTCTGCATTCCTAAATGGAAAGATTGATGAAGAGGTGTATGTAGCTCAACCTCCAGGTTTTGAGGATCCTTTGTATCCAAACAGGGTGTATAAGCTAAACAAAGCCCTTTATGGATTGCATCAGGCTCCTAAAGCATGGTATGATGAGCTGTCAAATCATCTTCTTGAAAAGAGTTTTAAAAGAGGAGCCATTGACAAGACACACTTCTACAAAAGAAAGGGATCAGACTTACTTCTGTTACAAGTATATGTTGATGATATCATCTTTGGTTCAACAAATGAACAAATGTGTATGGAGTTTGAAGGGGTAATGAAGTCCAAATACAGCATGAGTTCTATGGGAGAAATGAACTTCTTTCTTGGATTACAAGTTCAACAGAAAGCTGAAGGGATCTTCTTTCACCAAAATAAGTATGTGCATGACATCTTGAACAAGTTCAACTATCATGAGTACAAAACTGCCTCAACTCCAATGGACACCAAGGAAAAGATGATTGCAGATGAAAAAGGGAAGCCTATAGATGAACATGAATATAGAGCCAAAATTGGATCTCTGATGTATCTGACTGCTACAAGACCAGATATCATGTTTGATGTGTGTGTCTGCAAGATTCCAGTCAAGTCCAAGAGTGTAACACCCCGCAACCACAGCGGAAACGTAAACGGGATGCAACAGACACCTCTGATATCAACCACATTGTTTATAAAGAAAACTGAATACATTAATATACTTCAAAATTACATTATCTCGTATTTCATTACCATCTAGGTGATACACACATCATACAATACGATACATAATTCTATTTATTATAATGTATCCTAACATTCCGCACGCAAATCTTACACACATCAAGCACTTAGCACGTAAGCAATCACTTCATCTTAGTTGTACCTGAAAAGCATGTGAGAAAACGGGTCAACTACGAATAGTTGGTGAGTTTCACAATTCGAGTAAACCATGATAAATCATTATCATAAAATAATATTATTATCGATGTAATTATGCTGAGCCCACAAGTGAAACCTCTAACTATCACACACAACCCCCGTGGCATATCCCCCGCCCACGGACCCGTGGCATATCCCCCGCCCACGGAACTGCCCCAAACCGCTATGTCTAACATTACATAGCAAAATATATATAACACCCAAAATAGACATGTGCAACTGGCTGGGAAACATCAGCAAATCCATGTCGGACCAGTTGGGTTTGTCAGACCAATAGTACTATCCACACTCTACCGGCTTTCAGTTAATCACTCGTGTTCCGGGGCTTTAGAATGTTAGCAACTCAGAAAATTACCATCTTAGTAAATTTCCGTACGATTCCCGTACAATAAAATATATATAAATCCACGCAAGTCCATGCGTTCAGTATGTATTTAAACATTTCAGTAAAAACATGCTTCCGCCCCGAGAAAATATTCGAAAACAGTTCAGAAAAAGGGGCTCGTGAAACTCACCTTAGCACATGCAAGCAGGTAACAACAATCATTATCAGTTAACACATCCAATCCGTAATATGATCCCTATAATCGTTATTATACAATTATCGTTTATATAGCCTTTTAACTGTATCAACCGGTACATCTGGGGACACTGTTAACCCAGTACTGTACCCATTCTGGGGCAAGGTTAACCCAGAAACACTTCTCCGGACTCAGATTGTGATATCGTTTAGAGTTCCATGGTCACAACTCCTATTAGTCGTTTTTCTCGTTTTGCGTGCCTAGCACGGTTATCCGTTTTTACGTTTCAAAAAAATGAGTTTGGTCACACACGACCCGAAAGTAGTGGTTGACTGATAATTTAATTAAAGATGTGAAATTAGAGCTCGGTTTAGACGCCCCGATTGGCCGCGGGACCCGTTTCCGTATTTGGCGTACCGGAAACTGTTAAATCGGTTAAAAATACCCAAATCATCCGAATTATTTTCGGATGATTCATTTTTACTTGTTTAACTCAATTATATGAAAATAGTCCATTTTTAGGGTTTTTATACACCAGTCAGCTCGCTTAAGCGAACTTCACCGGTTTACGCGTTTTAACTTTAAAAGTTTGATAATTAGCACAAATAATTATCCGTTTAATCTCGGATCTTGAAATTTTGCACAAATCACTTTTTGACAGTGGGGAATTTTATAAAAATATTTCCCGAATTAATTTCTATATTTAAAATTTATTTATCTATTTTTAAACACCATTTAAACACTAAATATGTCGTAAATACCAAACGATCTTAGAAAAATCCCAAATTTTTCCTGGATGTCCATTGCCATCCACATAGTCCCCTGTAATTTTTCCAGAACCAAAATCTTCTTTTACATGCCATTTTCACTAAAACCGAGCTAGAAAACCCTAGAACTCGTTTAACCGAAAAGCCTACTTAGACTTCTCCAACGGAACTCAAATTTTGTTTGTGACTTATACATGATATAAAAAGCTTATCTGAAATTTTCCAGAATTTTTTCATGATATTTAACTATTTTTCCCCATTTTTGGCCAAAACCGAGCATTAAATTCACCAAATATTCATCCTTTGTCCAAAAATTACCAAACATTCACAGAACTCATATTTTCATATATAGAACATCCCTGTAAAATTTCATGACCCAACTCTAAACACACCACAATCTGTCCAAAAACTCCAAAACCGAACATAACCGAATATACCTTTCGTTTTCCGCCACTACAAGCTACAAACTCGTCTTTCCGCCTTATTTAACACTAAATACAGAACCTACAAACAACATACCACAATACCAAGCAAGTTACACTCACGATCAAGCCATTTCTTTCATGGTTTCGGTTATGATTCCAAAAACAAAGATTTAACAGTAAAAATTCATTTTTGCTTCGTTTAACTCCTTTCTTGGACCAAGATCCCTTGTATAACCCGTATACATTACTTGATCACGAAAGAATCGGTTTTCATCTTCGAAACCTCATTTTCTTGCAAACCAACTCAAGAAACGAAGATGAACACGTGATTAACTCGGTTCTTTACCTTGTTTTATTGCTACAAAAGCTCGGTTTTGGATCATGATCTTGAGAGGATTGAAGAACTTGGGAGTGTTTGTGCAAAAAAAAAATGAGGGCATGGGGTTGGATCCTTAGGTCCGATCGGTGTAGTGAGGGGGTGGGGTGGGACCCACCTCTTCATTCTTATCCACATGTTTGGATATCCGCAATCCGGATAATGTTTTGGATAATCTGGTTCAGTTCGTTTTTCGGTTAAATGTTTAATTTGGCTTAAAACGAGGCTAAAACGGTCGTTTTTCGGCTTAAAAATGAAATTTATATAAAACCGTTTTAAGAACTTTAAAAACTTAAACCATGACATTTATTAACTTAAAACATCATATCATTAATTATCGCGCATCTTTTTCGGCTTGATCGATCGTCTCTTGCTCGGTTTGGTATTAAAGGTTTCGTTTAACGTACCGACGTACCATTAAATCGAAATTCTTTTTCTGTGCCGTACTTCACTTATCCCGAAGCATGAATGCTTCGTAAAATCACTAAATATTATAGATATCGTCTATAATTGAACCCTCGATTCGTTCGGGTTTCAATAACTATCGATCGATTGATCGCATATTCAATACGATGAATTATATATTCACGTACAATTGATACAGTGAACCACGTATTCTCGTATAATTACTATGGTAATTCATGTATCCGACATTAAATATGACGTAACTCTCGTCTACCGGTTAGGGTATCCCTGGTTTCGTCGGAATCGTTACAAAGAGTCTCCCACATGAATGTTGTTTAAAGAATATTCAGATATTTGAAGGGAATACCAGATTTGGGAATTTGGTATCCAAAGAATCAATCATTTGATCTAATTGCCTACACAGACAGTGATTATGATGGCTGCAACATGAGCAGAAAGTCAACCTCTGGAGGATATCAATTCTTGGGAGAAAGGCTAGTGTCATGGCAATGCAAGAAGCAAACAACTGTCTCAATCTCAACTGCAGAAGCTGAATATGTTGCTGCATCTGCCTGCTGTCAAGTTCTATGGATTCAGAACCAGATGCTGGACTATGGTTTGAATTTTCTGAACACCCCTATTCTTATTGACAATACTGCTGCATATTTTACTGTTAAAAATCCAGTTCTACACTCAAAGACTAAGCATATTGAAATCAGACATCACTTCATTAGAAATTGTAATGAAAAAGGTTTAATTGAAATGAAGAGAGTTGACACAAGTGACAACTTGGCTGACCTATTCACCAAGCCACTTGACAGAACCAGATTCAAATTTCTTTTGAAAGCTCTGGGTATGATCAACTCAGATGAAGTCTGATTGAGGATATGTTCTTAGTATGTGTCTCAATAAGCTAATTGATTATTTTTTATTGAGATCACATACTTTGAATGTTGAATGAATATGTTGAATAAATATGCTTGAATATGATACTGAATATTTTGACTGTTATGTGCTTTGACTGATTATGTGTGCAAAGTATGACATAAGTGATTTGATTAACAGGTTTGCATGTTTATCAGTTAATGTATATTTGTGATGTTAAGATAAGTAGTCTTGTTATGAATTATCTGCTAAAATGCTTATCTGACATCACTGCTTAACTGCTTGAATATGTGTTTTATCTGATCTTCTAATGTTATTAAGATAGTATAGACTTTGAATGTTAGTACTGTCTACTTGTTCTGATAATATTAAGTTTGATTAAGATTTGATTATGTGCTGCAACTGTTTATGTCAAAATAAGTTCTATGTCAAAAGTAAGTGATAAAATGAATTTTCTAATGAATTTTGCATAAATACTCTATTTTGAATCAAAACATGAGCATGTTGTTAATGGTGTAGAGATACGATAATATTATTCAGTTCAAGCTTTAAAGAAGCTTAAAAGAAGGATTTTTCAATGAAAAGTCTCAGATAGTTATGTTTGCTGAAAATTATGTCATTTGCCCAGTTGGAAGGATATACACTTGTGTATGTTTGGTCCTGCCATCTGCAAAGATTAAAAGGATAGCCATTAACTAGAAAACTGAAAGCATTTGGGGCAATTATAACTTGTTTTCTATTTCTTCACTTAAAACTATGTCAATAGCTCTGACTTTGAAAGGACATATACTCACAATGTATGTTTGGTCCTGTTAACCACCTGTGGTCAAACAGAATAGCCATTTACCTGACAATTAAGAGACATTGGGGTGATTGAATATTAAACTGAATATAAACTGGGAAATGATAGTACATTGACTACTTAGTCAATCATATGGATTTATTAGGCTAAAAGGACTCTTAGTACAGTCATTGACATGTATGGTTGCTTTCTCATGATATGTAAAATCTAAGGTGATATAAACATAAAGAAAATGCTAAGACTTATATGGAGTTACATTGTTGTCTATGCATGTTCCATAGATAAATCTTTTCAAATGATAGGCAGAAAAGTGATTATCCAGTCATACACAAGCCTGTTGGTCTTTGGTTACCCAAAATGAAACATATTTTAAAAGGAATGACAAAGAACTGATGTGAACTACTTTAATTTTAAATATTTAGTCAATCAACAGTTGATATATGTTCACAAATTTTTATTAGAGAAATACAAACATGAGGGTTAATTACAGAACTACAAGGGTGGAGGCAATCATATAAGTCCTTTAAACATCCTGAATGAAAGGCCTGTAAGTTCGACTTGCGTGGCATGTAAGTCCAACATTCAACCTCACATATGTTTGTAGATTTGAAAAGAAATATCTTTTAAATTTTTTATAACATGTTCTGTCATTAAAAGTTTTAACCAAAACGAGGGGGTCAAAGTCAAATTGGGGTGATCTGGAGAAAGCCAAATAAGCCTTGAGGATAGATAAGGAGCATCAGACCACAACATGTGTTATCCATTAAATTTTCTGCAACTTAATTGAAACTTAATCATATCACCAAAGAAATGAAAATCATGTTAAGTCTAGACCTGCTGTTGACCTGTCTTTGTAGTCATAATAATGCTGAGAATGAAGTATTGAGAAATCTAGTAGTCAATATGATCCCATTCCTGAGATATTTTCAGTTTACAAAGTAAATTGTTTTGAATTGAAACATAACTGAAATTTGATCTCTAAATGCACCATTTGTTCTTAAACTATGATCTGAAATGATACACAAACATATAAATGTCTCTTACAAATGGTTTAAGTCAAACAGTGTTGCATTTTGCCTTTAACAGGTTGAATATGTAAGTTCGGGTAAGGTTTTATGTTTTCAAATCTTTCCGGGCACAAAAACAGTTGAATATGGTTGAATATGTATTTTCGGGTAAGGTTTAATGTTTTATAACTTTTTCGAGTACACTTAGATACTTTTATCTAATTTTACAATTTTCGGGCATGCTTTGAAGTATTTGATACTTTTCGAGTAGATTTACCATTTTAGTCACTTTCCGGGCAAGCCTGATTGCTTATGATTGAATAGGTATTTTGGGTAAGGTTTGATGCTTTATAACCTTTCCGGACACACTTAGGTACTTTTATCTAAGTTTGTCTTTTTCGGGTATGATTTGATAATTTGAATTTTCTCGGGTAGACTATCCTGTTTAGTTTAGTTCTCAAGCATACCTGATGTGTGAATATGTTAATCCTAGGAATCTTAGTGCTAACATAGGATTGTCGGGAAAGCCCTTTGAAATTTTAGACTATAGTACACTTAGGTGTTTTATATTTAATTTCATTTCGGGCATGCTATGTATTACTTGTGATTATGATTGCTATGAAATTACAAGTGTTTTTGGGTAGACTTTGTCTTACGGGCACACTTTATATTCAGGGTACACTATTGTTCCCTCAATATACTTGGTAATTTCAAAATTTGACTTTCCGAGTACACTGTCTGCTAGATATTATTTCGGTCACACTTTATACTCTAGGAAGGTTATTCGGGTATACTTTGCATTGAAAGCCTGTTCGGGCATACTTTGTACTCTTATGAAGGTTGCTCGGGCACACTGTTCATCAAAGTGTGGTTGATTGAATCTGTTTCTAATTTTGATAGGGTTTATGCTAGATTGAGTTACTAGATTTATGTTTGGGAAATTTATTTGGGTATCTTAATTGATGCCTAGCAAGAATGGTTATTTGATATTTTATACTTGATTATTTAAACTTGTGATTAAGTTCTCAAGAAATCAGGTATTTCGGGTAAACTTTCTTCATAATGTCTTGACTTTAAATTACATAGCTTAATCAAGCAAGGTTTGTGATTAAAAGGAATCGGGTAAACCTTATAAAATTAAAAGAAAATGTTGTCAAGAAAGGTTTAATATTATTCGGGTAAGCTTTGTATAAGTGGAAATATACCTAGTAGACTTTGCAAAGGATTACTTTTCCGAGTAAAGTTTGCTAAGCCTAAATTGATAAAGAGTTATATGTTTTAAAATTATTTTTAAATATCAAGTGGGTAATGTTACTGTTTGACAGCTAATAACTCTCAAAACGACAAAAAGCATTTAAAACCCACTTTCAAAAGGTATATAAGAGGGAGTTAGGCAAAATTTTCAACATTATATTTCCCTCTCTCTCTTTCCACTTCAACTGCTTACTCGCAAAGAAACCCAAACCGACCTTTCGCATTCATTCTTAATCCAAACCCTAATTTGAATCAACCCTCTAATTCCGACTCGGTAAGCATTAATAATGTGTTTTCCGACCACGATTAGACTACATTGGACTTTGATTATGTACTTGATTACTAATATTCTGTTTTTGTGTTTAGGTTATTAATTTGTCGAAGATCAGGTTCTTCATAAAATCTCTCTCTTTCTTCTACAAATTTATAACTTGAAATTGGGTAAAGTAATAAACTTTTATGCTAATTTCACTTTGAATATGTTTGATTGTGATGTTCAGATATGGCTGAAGATGACCAACCTAAGTATGCTTTTGATAAGAAGCATAACATGTGTTCTCTATTGCAAGTCACACCTGACAACGAGCCGGTGGCGTCAATGATTACATGGATGGCTCGATCAAATGTCAGCTTTGCCTTCACTGAATGTCCTGTTATCTACAGAAATCATTCACTGGATTTCTGGAGATCTGCAGAATTTGTTGAGGACATCAATGGAAAGAGAATCGAGGCAACCGTTCCAAGATAAGAAATACATATAAATGAGAGAATGATAAGAAGATGCCTGCGGTTAAATGATGATGACCATAATCATATAAACTTCAATACAGCACACCTGATGAGAATATTTGAAGAAACGATAGGTTATCAGGGAACTGTACATGATGGGCAGTTTCAAAAGGGGTTGTTTCCGATGTTGTATAGATTCCTCATTCACCATGTGATACAGGGGTTTGCTCCAAGAAAGGGATCATGGACTTTGATGAGTCATGATTTAGCAAATGCTAATGTTGGGATTATGTATGATCTACCCTTCAATTTTTCAAAGATGATATTTGATGGACTGGTAGCAAACTTGAAGAAGGCAGAGAAGGACAGGTTCTTACAATATCCAAGGTTCCTGCAGATAATCTTTAACAGAGAATTAAGAGAACTACCCACTATGGGAATTACACACCTACTGCAGAACCCTGACACATACAAGAGAATTAAGAATCCAGGTGTTGCCAATAGATTCAATTCTGAAGTTCCATTTGAGATCTTGCCATGGTTGTTGAACCATGACTTGAATGTGATGCAAGTGCCTGAGTTAAGCTCAGAGGAGGAAGGAGGAGATGATGTTGAGAGTGATGATGATGGTTCTGATGATGAAGATGATAATATTGATGGAGATGAAGGAGGAGCTGGAGTAACTATGGATGTTGATGCACCTGATCAGGGGGAGCAACTTGAAGATCAAGAACAACCTATTCCAACACCACCACAATCACCATCAAACATTGACCAACCCATTATACCATCACCACCACAAACTCCACCACATCAAACCACTCAATCCCCACTACAAACCCTAACCATAAGCCAACCTGAAACATCAACACATGTATCACCAACACCACAAACACCACCAACATCTAGCCCAATTCACTCAGATCCATTCATCCCAAGCCCACCTCATACACAATCATCACCATTATCTACATTTCAAACACACACCACAATTCCAGAACAGCCTGACTATGAACATTTTTCTACATCACCACCTACAACACCACCCACTGACACTGACCTATTGACCTTGTTAAAAGAGAATGTTGAACTGAAGAGAAGGAATCATGAGGTAACAGAAGAGAATGTCATGTTATTAGATCAGTTGCTAAGGGCAAGAGTAAGAATTCAAACCCTGGAGCAGGAGGTTGAGAAGACCTCAGCTGCCCCAAAACAGGGGAGAATGAAATAATGCCAACTGACTCTGGTGTGAATATTGAGACTGTAACTGGAACAGGTGTAGAGACTGTAGACAGTTTGAAATTGATTATGAATGTTTATGATGATGGAGAGGAGAGTAGTGAGGAAAGGAGAATTGAAGAGGATAATTATGAAGGTGATAGATCAGAGGTTGGAGAACAGGACTATGATTACAATGATGAAATAGTAAATATGGATAGGATTGAAAAGACAAATGTTGAGGAGAATGTAGCTGTTACTGATATAGCTACTAATGTCTTAATTAACACTCAAGCTGAAGTAGAGACTAAAGTAATGAATGAAGGGAATACTGCTACTGAGGAGCCTATCACTGAAACTGAACAACCAGAAAGCTCCAAGAGGGTAGAGTTTGAACCTGAATTAGAAGCTCTTGAGAAGGAGATTGATGACTATAGACAATCTGATGATGAGGAAGAAGTAATACCTAAAAGGATGGATAAAGGCAAAGAAAAGGTCACAGAAGAAGAGCCTGTTAAGGCATATCCAGAAAAAGACGTTTTGTTTACAGAAGATGCTGAAGCTGTTGCTGCTGCTTTAAGGGAACAAGAAAACATTTTAAGAGAAACAAGGGACAGAGAGATACTGGCCCAAACCATGGACCCTGTAGAGTTGGCAGTGCAGGAAAACTTGATCAACCAAGCCAAGTTTGCAAAAGAATTTATTGAAGAAGTGGTTGATCAAGAGGTGATTGAAGCCTTGATTATGTTAAAAGAGCAAGAGGAAGCTGACAATTCCTTAGCTATAGTGGTTAGCATGTTTCAAACTGAAAGTCAACAAGAAACAAAGTCAAATGAGACTGCTGAACCAGAAAATTTGAATACAGATATGATGGTTGAAGAGGAAATTGGTGAGTCTATGGTCTCAATGGCTGCAAAGAAATGGGCTCAACAGATTAAAGATGACATTAGATAAAATCCTAATGAATGGGGGTATGTGAATGATCCCAAGTATGGAAAGAAGTACTCAAGAAAAAGGGATAGACCAGAAACATTTATGCCAACTGAAGGTACTGAGTCTGCAAAGAAGGGAAGATGGGATAACAAGAACAAGTACTTTGTTGAAACTCCAGATGAAGATGCTAGTCCTATCAGGGTAGTCCCACTGCAAACCTTGCAACCAGGTGAAAGGGTTCAAGGTGTCCCTGATGTGCCTGTTCAAACTGAATCAACCCCAGAGCATCCAACCTCTGATGAACCCAAGATTGATGCTGTAAATGACTTAACTGAAGAGGAGGATGAGTCTGAGGAATCTGATGAGGATGATAATCCTGATGATGATCAAAGAAAAGGTGTTAAAGCTACCAATGTTGAATCTCCCCATGTTGAAATGACTAATGAGCAGAGAGCTAACATTGAGTTGAGTATGAGGGAAGCCAAAAGGAAACATCCTTTGGTTGTAAAGCTAAGAAAGCATGGAATAAGTTTTGAAGCTTTGGCTGATCTTGATGATGATCAGTTGCAAAAGAGACTTGATAAGGAGAGGGATGGTTCCAAGAAAAGGATGGAATAAAAGAACAGAGACTGTCAGAAATACAGAGAATATCTCAGAAGGCATAATTATTCAGAGAAAGATCTGTCTCACTTCACAGTTGACCAACTCCAAGACCTTTACAACAGTGAAAGAGAAAAGGTGATTGAAAAATGTGTGAAGGAGAATGAGAAGATTGAAAATTTGGAAACTTTGAAAGAGAAGTTTGGAGGCATGTGTGGATACTTGCTTGAGAAAGGGTTAAAGCCTAAAATGATTGAGAACTTATCCAGAGAATCAGTGTTGGATCAATACAATAAACTGAAAAGAAAGGAAAAATTAAAGAGGGTCCAAACTAAGAGCTCTACTAAACAAACTGAAACATCTGTTGAGCCTCCAATAAAGAGAAGAAAGATAATGACTCTGAGGGAGAAACAGAAGATGCGAGGTGAAAAGGAAATGTCCAAGGAAGTTCATGTTGTTGAAAACCCTACTCCACAAGAAGTGGATCCTGAACCTGAAGATGAACCTTGTGTACCTTGGGGAAATGAAGAGATGATCAACATTCTAAGGAACATAATGATTACTCAAAGGGGAATGGATGAAGCCTCTTTCAATGCATTGGAAAAGGAGGATTTGAAATACCTCTTCTATGCCCAAAAGGCTGAATGGGAGAAAGCTCTAAGGGAAGGTGAGAACCCTAGATACTATGCAGATGGGAGATTTGTACCTGCTGGTTTGTCAAGAACTCCTGGTATGGAAAAAATGTTGCTAGCTCTTAAAGATGCAGGAGCAAATATTGTTGAACTTACCAACCTTCCAACTGAAATGGTAGAAACAATCTACATCAAAACCTTTAATTTGGGGCCTAGAAAACCCAAGAAGTCTATTCCTTTCAGGCCACCAATTTCAAGAAGATATCCACAAGGTGGAAGAGGTGAAGGTGGAATAGGTGAATCAAGTAGGTATGCACTACAAAGAACATCAAGACCACAATCAGATGTGGATCTTCCCAGAGAACTCTACAATGATTCTGTATCTGAATGCTTAAGAGTGATTATGGAAAGCAGAAAGCTAAGAGAGATAGTTGTGAGAAGTGACTTTTATGAGTATACTCAAGAACAACTAGAAAGAATGGTCACACTTGACCTGTATGATTATAGAGACAGAAACAAAATGGCAGGTAGGCAAATGAATGATCTCTCAAAGTTTTTGAAGAAAGAAGCTGACCTGGGATTCCGGTTCTTAAAAGAAAAGAGAAGTTGGAGAATGATTCAACTTAACAGATCGAAAAGGTCAGAGAAGTTGATAAAAATGGACCAAGCTGAATTGTACTACCAAATGAATGTCAGAGACAGGAATCCAGTGTCAAACCTGAATGCATGCTTAAGCCTTGGAAGAAGAGTGGCACGCCCCAACTACACAGTAAAAGAAATGGCATCATTATTGCAGTTGAATACAAAGAAAATGCTGACCATTACTTGCTGAAAAACTCTGATGGAAAAGTACTGGGGACTATCAAGAAGGATGAAGACTTGAATTGCTTACATGATGAAGATCTAATGGATATAAGGGACTTGGTCATACCTGAAGGTCATACTCATTACCAAGCCCCTGATATCTTTAAAATGAGAGCTGCATCAGTGATCACAAACAGAAGACAAGCCGCATACAATGCATGGAAGAGACAAAATTCCTAGATTAGGCTTTACTTTGTAATGTCTTATGACAGCTTTTTGAATATGTAATTTGTTTATGTTAATTGATTATTTAATTTGATTTTTAATTTGATGTGTATTTTGACTAAGTGTAAGTAACCTTAGAAATGTTTTGGGTTAGCAGAGGTGTTCCAATCTAGGGGAAGATTGTTGAGTCAAACAATTGACCTAAGCGGGAGATTGTGAGACAAAGATTTGTTCTAAAGAGACATATGGGAGATTGGAATCTTCTCAACCTCCTCAGAATTCGCTAAGCATGGATCCGGGCACACCTTAGACTTCCGAGCAAGCTTTTACTTAGCCGGGTACGATATTTTGTCTATCGAGCAGGGTTATCTTCTCTAAGTCTTCTTTAGTGAATATCCGAGCAAGGTTTGCAAATTAGTATATTACCGGGTATGGTTCACTAGTATATGCAAATTAGCCAAGTAAAGTTCACTTACGAGTAAGCTTTAGGCTAACCAAGCTCATGAAGCCAAGTAATTGGAAGACCGGGTAAGGTATTCATTAATAAGTATGGTCCAAGTAAGCTTGATAATTTTATGATATATCTCAAGTATCATCGGGCAAGGTTCAACTTAAGCAAGGAACAGTGCTACCAAGCACACTTTGCTAAATAAGCTTTTCTCTAGCAAAGGTTTGAAGGGACCATTGAAGAACAAGGTTGCTCGTAAGGGTTTGTCGGGCAAAGTCTGACAAAGTCATGAAGATTGAAGTCTACCCGGTGAGTATTTTACTTGGTAAAATACTCTTCAAGTAAAGTCTACCCGGAAACTGATTCCGAGCACACTTCTATATTACCAAGTTCTAAAGGATGGCAGAGCATACTCGGAAAGAGAAGATTGATGCAAAGCCTACCCGGAAGACTTGTTTTACACTTAGAATATTTCCGAATATGTAATAGGAATATGTATTTACGTTTAGGGTCTTCTAGAAGGAATGACAGCTGTCCACAGGTGTCAGGCCTATAAAAGGAATAATTAGGGCACACCTGAGGACAGCACACACATGGCAGACAGACACATTAATTAAGAAAGAATATTGTGTGTGACGGTTGTCTCAGTATAGTACGGATAAAACCTTCCTTCAAGAAACCCTAAATCGATTATCCACTTTGTATGATTTATATTATATAAATGGAAACCTTTTGAGTAAATCTTGTTTGTGTTGGTTACCTTTGAATACTGATTAAGCAACCATATGTTTGTTATTGATCCCGCCTTTAACAAATGGTAATCTTTCTAAATATAGCAACCCGTCATCAACTCCCTTGTCGACACATCTATTTGTGTGAGTTATGGCATGATTTGAGTAAGATCCAACTGAAATCGGGGACCTGACACCTTTCCATTTTCATACATCTCCACACCATAGCCTCTACCATCAAAACACACACTTAACCCAATTCCCGTTTTTGAGAAAACCACCCACAAAGATACAATGATTCCCGGAGATCTAGCCGTCGGATCGGTCTCAAATTTTAAATGAATATTAATGGAATATAAATGAAGATTTCCACTGATCAGATCTTCGATCATAGGTCGGAAAGTCTAATTTTTATTATCAAAACCGTAGCAACTCAATAATGACGATTCCGGCCACTGTTCAGCTTTTCCGGCGACTGTAGCGGCGGTTTCCGGTGAAGGAGATCGGATGGGTTTGTATATCGGGGCTAGAAGATTCTGTGGCCACTTGAATCACTCAAATCCAAGTTTGTTTGATATGGTTTTGGTCTATTCGAGTGATTCGAATATAAACATCAAAGGTACGTTTTCGTTAAACATGTTTACTTTTCATGAACGGATTTACATGAAAGTTGGTAGGATGATAGCTCGGGTCTAGAAAAATCGTAAAGTTGCAAAATCGAAGATTAAAATGGATTTAACGAACTCATGGTTATGACGGCTTGTTTAAATAAATCCTAGATCTAGTTTTGAACGTTTTAAGCCTAAAGGTCCAAACTTTGTGCTTTTTCGGGCCGAGTTTTACCCGATATCGATCAGGGGAATGTTCACGAGGTTGGTTAATATCATATCAAGGGGTTACATTTTAAAACGAAGATGATTATGGGGGTTGAGAAAGAACCCGTAGCTGCTGTTGTTAACTTCGCTGCTTAAGTTCGCTTGCTTCAAGTTCGCCACATATAAGTTCGCTGCTGCATGCTAAGTTTGCTTATATCTAAGTTCGCTTAAATCTAAGTTCGCTTATATCTAAGTTCGCTTATATTGAGACCCGGATACATGACGACTTGTATATGTAGACATATATGTGTACATACGTGATGGTTTTCACCGTAAGGACTAAAGAGATAAATACAATAAGGTTAAAATAAAGGGGAAACCATTAAAATTCTAAGTAAAAGTAATCTAACACTAGGTCGTTAGATTAGATCAGATGAGTATTGATATGTGTAACTTATACAGTCAGCCGAGCTCAGTTGAAGAAGGGATTAACTATTGGAGAAAGAAGCAAAGTTCATGTGAGTTTCTAGCTCTATTTCCTTGTTATGTTTTCGGGGCTGTGTGCATACTCGATGTGAAGTGTGAATACACTTACCTTAAGTGGTAAGTGTATGCTATAGATGTTATACAAGTAGCTAATATATAATACTTGTCGGTGCGTGAACGATTTTCGGATATTGCACGTATCGCCAAGGTTAGTGACTGTCAAGTGGTTATTAGTGTGTATGATTGCAATTATGTGACTTGCTTACTATATAAATGATATAATGATATAAAGTGTGTTGTAGACAAGTAGCAGTAGAGTGTGATAGAGGTGGATAGGGTCTAGTAAGAGTGTCAAAGTGGTAAAGTGGCATAACGTTATTCGTTATTAAAGTGGCAAAGTGGCATAACGTTATTCGTTATTAAAGTGGCAAAGTGGCATAAAGTGGCATAAGTGGCTAAGCTGTAGGGGTAATGAAGAGTCTACGCTGTAGGGGTAATTAAGTGGTTAAGCAGTAACATGTTAGACAGTGGATTATGTGTCTTCGGATACGTATATAATGTATGTAGTGGTTGTATGATAAGTTGCTTGATTAACTAGAACTCACTCAGCGTAGCTGACTTTTAGTATGCACGCAGGTGAGCTGATTGTAGAGTTAACATGAGGATGACACATGCATGGATTGAACGGCTGGTATCTGAAGATAGAAGAAAAGATATTTTAAATATAATGTTTTGTGTTATGGCATCAAAGAAAAGATTAAATGTTTTGTAATAAACGGTTGAAGTTTTATATTCCGCGAAAGATTTTAATAAACTCTTATTTGTAGAACTGTGTTTATGAGTAAATCCGACGTTAAAGTGAGGCACCGGGAACGGGGCCTTACAGTTATGCTTTAATAATATAAGTACGAATATTTTATAAACAATTATATTTTATACAATAGTAATATTTGTTAATCATAAACTTTAAATAAAAACGCTACACTCTCTATACCGTTCATATCTTATTTCTCTCTTAGTCCAATTGTTAACTTGTAGTATTTTACCGTTATTACACTTGTTAGGATTTGACCTTGCCACCTCTCGAGCACGACGCTTACTCTCCTACAAAGCTTAACGTATTTAATTCATTTGCATATTCTCTAAGGTGAGTTTACATATCCCTTTTTTTCATCTTTTAAGTTTTGGGGGTGGCATGTATACCCTATTTACATTACCCATTTTAATTTCCGCATATATTCAAAACACAATTCAATATATGTTTATGTGTGATTATTGCATGCTCTATGATAATGCTCTATGTGCTTAATTGTTTATTTTATGTTTGGTGGTTGGTATCTCATCCACATCTATCCTCATCTAGTATGATCATACATTTACCCAAGTACATTGATTTCGTATCAATAAGAACGGGTCCACATCTATTTAGTTGCTTACATTTTCATAAGAATTGTAATACTCATCATTTACATATGAATTGTGATTTATCTATATATATATATATATATATATATATATATATATATATATATCTCAACTAAAACTTATGTACTCTCACCAACATTAGTGTTGACAAACTTTATTTTTATACATGCTACTGGTACAAGTAATTTACAATGTTCAAGATCAAAGAAATTAGTTTTACCTTAGGAAGTTATTCAAAATACAAAACATGAAGTAATGGTCGTTTATTATTGAATTTGTGTACATGTTAATGTTAATGAAATTAAATAATTATTGTCGCTTTAATTAGTATCTTTTGAGCTACTGTCCAATCAATACGTTACGCCCCGACATGTTCCGCCTTTGGTCGGGGTGTGACAGGAGGCTACTGTGTCCAATCACGAGATTCGGATTACTGAAAGATTGATTCGAAAAAGCCTACAGTTACATGATGATGATCATAACCCTATACACTTCACCACTGATCATATGTTGAAGATATTTCAACAAATATTGGGTTACCTAGGAAATGTCCATGAGGGACAATTTCAAAAGGGGATGTTCCCAAACCTTTACAGGTTTTTATTTCACCATATCATTCAGGGATATGCCCCTCGGAAAGTCTCTTGGACGTAGATGAGCCGTGACTTGGCTAATGCTACTGTAGCAGTTGTATATGATTTGTCGTTTAATTTCTTAAAGATGATTTTTGAAGGTATGGTTAGCAACTTGAGGAAGCTGAACAAAGGCAAGTTTCTTGCATATCCGAGATTTCTACTGATCATTTTTAATCGGGTATTACAAGATCTGCCAACAACAGGCACAACACATTTATTGCAAGACCCGAATATGTATAAACGAATTGCAAACTTGGCTTCTACAAGTCACTTTAATCCTCAGCCAAAGTTTAATATTTTGCCATGGTTGGTTGATCACAATGTGAAGATTATGCATGTACCAGAACTGACCTCTGAGGAGGAAGATAGTGAAGAGGAGGATGATGACTCAGATGATAATGGAGGTAGTGATAATGATTACGGAGATGGAGATGCTAGAAATGTTGGAGTAGATGCTGATGTTGAGATGGTTGATGCACCGGCACAAGGGGAGTTACAAAACCAACCCTTACCTACACCACCTAGCCCACCCCAACAATACATTCAAACACCACCACAACACCAAACACCATCCGCACCACCACAAACTGACCTATATATTCCATCCCCACCAACCTCACCTATAACCCAAAGCCCATCTCAAACCACTAACAAACCACTTACTGAAACCCAAACCCTAATCCAAAACCATAACCAAAATATTCGTTAACCCTACATCCCACAATATGTCCCAGACAACCTACTTAACTTTCTAACCACACCATTCCAATTCCCAAACCATTCCCAAACCTTTGATGTTGTTCACACAACAACTACACCTCTAATCCAAACAATAAACCCTTTACCCTCTACAAGTGAAAATATCATACAAATCCCAAGCCCACCCACTGAACCAACCCAACCTCAAACCAACATACCTGATCCTTTACATGAAACATCAACCCAAACCCCTTCCCATGGGGCTTATCTATTTGAAAGAAACATGCAATTGATAGTTGAAAATCTTGAAATGAGAGGAAGGAACTTTGAGTTGAAGAATGAAAATGACAATCTGAAGGCTCAGCTGGTAGAAGCTTTAAAGAAAATTTAAGCCCTGAAGGCTGAGGTTGAGAAGACCTCAGTTGTACCAAAACAGGAGGAGAATATTAATGTTGAAACTGAAGTTGATTCTGTTGGAATGGAGGAGGAAGAAAATGTGGAAGTAAATGTTGATGATGGCTTGAAAACATTGTTAAGTGCTTATGGTGATAGTGATGATGATGAGAGTGAAGTTTGAGGTTTTGATGCATAAGGATATGAAGTGGATGATTCTGATGTAGGTGAGCAAGACTATGATGCCAATGATATAATTACAAAGAAGAAATTGGTGAATGAGGAAAGGGAGACTGAGGTAGAGAAGGAGGCTGATGTTGAGGTGATTATCAAACAACTAACAATGTATTGACCATAGAGGCCATAGCAACTAATGCTATTGGTGCTGATGTATTAACCGATGTGATTATGGAAGAAGGAGTTGAGACTAAGGAAGTGTGCTTGACTGAAGAGATTGAGAATACTGAAACTTCCAAGAAGTTGGCTGAAGAAAAAGAATTGAAAAGACTGATGGATGAGATTGAGAACTTTCCGAGTGAATCTAAAGATGAAAGAAGGAGGAGAGAAAAGGCAAAGCCATTGTGAAAACCGACGAAGAAACACCTGTTGATACACAAGATAATGCTGATAATGATGATGATATGGATGACGAAAATGTACTTATTGAACAGGCTGCCAAGAGGCAAGCTGACATTGTACTTTAAACATTTGAGAGGGAAAGAATTGCTCAATCTATGACTGCTGAGGAGTTTGGTGAACAAGAAACATTGTTTGAACAAGCCAATATTTCCAAAACTTTAGATCAAGAAGGTGATGTTGAGCAAGAAGTCATTGAAGTGTTGATTAAAATGAAACAAGCTGAAGAGGTTGATAACACCTTGGAAATTGTCATGCAACAATTCAAACAGGCTCAACCAGAAAGTGAAGCTCCAACTGCTGAACACGCTAAAGATGATCCAAGTAAGAAGATAGTGCCTGATGAGGCTGGAGAATCAGTTGTAACAACTGCCTCAAAAAATATGGATTAAACAAGTTGAGAAAGATATTGAGAAAAATCCTTATGCATGGAGCTATGATGAAGATGACTCCAAGTATGGAAAGAAACATTCAAGAAAAAGAAGAAGATATGATGGTCGTGATTACAGTGATGATGATGTTGACAAGAAAAGGGCTAGAAGGTCTGATGAACCTGAGTATACTGTTGAGAGCCCAAAGGAACATGAAAGCCCTGTGATGGATGTTCCTATACAGGTGGTTATACTAGAAGCTGAACCTGACTTAAATGAACCGAGAATCGAAGCATTGGATGAATCTACCGAAAGATAAGATGAAACTGATGAAGATGACAATGCTGATGATGGCAATAATGATGATGACAATGATGAAGATGACAATAAGGATGATGATGATGATGCTGGTGATAAAGCAGCAAATCCTGAAACTGTTGACTCCCCACAAATTAGAATAACTGATGAGCAAAGGGAAAACATACAGCAAAATCTTGAAAATGCAAGGAGAAATCATCTATTGGTTATGAGCTTGATTAAGCATGGTCATAAGTTTGAAACTTTAGTTCCTATAACAGATGAGGAGCTACAGAGATTGGTTGATAAAGAAGCTTACGAGATAAAGAAGAGAATTGAGAAAAAGAATCGTGATTCTTTGAAATATAGGAACTATTTGAGATTGCATGGATTGTCTGATAAGGACTTGAGTAAGATGAGTTTTAGTAATTTGGAAGAACATTATAATATGAACATGGAAAGAGTAGAGAGAGAGAGAGGAGAATGAGAGATTGAAAAAGAGAATCAAATAAACAAGAAAATATTGATGAACTAATGAAGAGGTATGGAGGCAAGTGCAAGTACCTAATTGATAGAGGTATTGCAATGGAGAGAGTGGATGGAATGTCAAAAGCACAAGTGGAATCTTATTTCAAAAGACTTTCAAAAAAAGAATGATACTGAGAAAGCACCAAAAAGGCCAAGAATTGTGACTATAGCTGAGAAAAAGAAAGCTGAGAAGAAGAAAAGATGGGAGAATGAAAGGCTCACATTGCTTGAAAGACTGATGGAAGCAAGAGGGAGCGTGAATATGATTGAAGGGATGAATAGAAGTGAGAGGTTAGCCCTATTTGAATCTGAGTTAGAGAAGGATAAACAAGAAAGGGCTCAATCTTCAAAGGCTGCAAAAATTCCTACTGTTGTGCATGTAAAGCCTAAACCAGTTGAACATAGAGATCCATGGGAGGATGAGAACAGAATCGATACCCTTAAAGGGTTAATGATAACCACAGGAATGGATGAGAGGAAATTTGATCTCCCTGGTAAAGCCCAATTGAAACAACTATTTTATGAACAGAAGGAAGATTGGGAGAGACTGGAGGCTGAACAGAGGAATTCTCAAAATTTTGAAGTTGGACCTAGTGGAGTTCGGTTTGTTCCAGCTGGTCAGCTTGGAAATAAAAATGTGCTTGTGATGATTTGAGGGCTATGCTAGTTGAAATGATAATTTCAATGTATGAGAAGAAATTTGGGGCTTTGGGGGCCACTAAACCCAGAAAGGCAATAATCTCTAGGCCCTCAGCCTCAAGACCACAAAATCCAGCAACTGGAGTCATACAACAACGACAAGAAAGGCCACCATCTGATGTCTACCTACCAAAAATACTCTTTTACGACTCTGTATCTGAATCTTTGAAAGTTATTATGAGGAGTGGAGATTTGCGGGATATCATCTTCAAGGATGATTTTGCTCAGTTTAAAAGGGAACAGCTGGAGAAGATGGCAAGTCTAGACCATTATGACTATCATGATAGAAATAGACGTGCAGGAAGGCATAAGAATGAGCTTTCCAAATATCTAAAAGAGGAAGCAAGCACTGGATTCCGTTTGCTAGATAAAAAGAGAAAGTGGAAATTGACTGAGCATGAAAAGTCAAGAAGAGCAAAGAAAATGAGGAATATCACAAGTGCTAAGATTGGTTATATTCCGAAGGTGAGGGAGAGAGACCCATTGGAAAACATGATGGTTTGCATTAGCATGAGAAGAAGGATGACAAGGCCCAACCTAGAAGTCCAGAGAAATGGTAGGATTAATAGAATTGATTACAAAGAAGAAGATGATTCCTACATTCTCATAAATTCAGAAGGACTTGCCTTGAGAATTATCAGAATTGATGAGGACTTAACTTTCCTACATGATGATTATTTAAGGGATATTATGGAGTGGAATTTACCTGGAAACCACCCTCATCGTCAACTATTATTCATGTTCAAGGAAAGAGAAGGAAGTGTCAAGTTGGAAAGAAGACACGCGGCCTCAAGCTCAAGAAGATGAGAATATATTTCTAGCTTAGGTTTTTCTTTGTAATGTCCACTGGACAATATTTCTACTTGTAATGTTTTGATTATGCTATGTAATTTTGACTTTTGAATTTGATGTGTATTTTGGACTAAGTGTTTGTAACCATAGAAGTGTTTTGGTACAGCTAAGGGTGTTCCAATCTAGGGGAGATTGTTGGGATGAGAAAATGGATTAAGGAAGATTGGAATCTTCTCAACCTCCCTGAAAATGGCTAAGTATAAACATCGGGCACACTTGGGCCTCCAAGCAAGCTTTTACTTAAGCCTAGCAAGGTATTTTGCCTTCCGGGCAAGGTTATCTTCTTGAAGTCTTCTTTAGTGTCAATCCGAGCAGGGTTCACTATGTCTAGCAAGGTTGTTCTTCAAAGCCAAGAAAAGTTTGCTTCCCAGCAAGCTCTTGGCTAAACCAAGCTTTTGAAGCCAGGTATTTTGGAAGATCTAGCAAGGTTATTCTTTAATAAACAGTGGTCTGAGTATGCTTGAAGAAAGTTGATAAGGAATTATCTTAAGAACTTTGTCGGGCAAGGTTCAACTCCGAGAAAGCTACAGTGTTACCAGCACACTTGTGTTTGCTCAATAAGTTATTTATTAACAATAGTTGAAGGGATCTCTGAAGAACAAGTTTGCTTGTAGGATCATATCGGGCAAAGTTTGCTATGGTCAAAAAGATTGAAGTCTGCTAGGTGAATATTTTCTTTGAAAATATTCTAAGTAAAGTCTACCAGGAGAACTGTTCCTTAGCACACTTTTGGTTACCAGGTCTGCTCGAAGAAGACAAAAGCTCCAAAGCTTACCCGAAGACCTATTTTACACTTAGAATCTTTTGTAATTTGATTTACTGAATATGTATCATTAATTAGGCTTTCTAGAAGGAATGACAGTTGTCAGGTAGGCCTATAAAAGGAATAATTAGGGCAGGCCTAAAAAGTGGGCGTGAGACGAGAGATACGATTGAGACAGCCTATATTAATCCTGACTTTGATATTGACGGATGTTCTTTAATACGTCTTGAAAAAAACATTCCCTTATTGTAACCCTGATTGATTCCCATTTTTGAAAATATTTCTATAAATGGAAATCTTTTGAGTAACAGTCTGTGTTTGTTTACTTTAGTATTTTTCAAGAAACATATATTGTGTTAGTGATTCCGCCATTAACTCGATATTATTCTTACCCAAATTAGCAATTCGTTAACCTGTTTTGTCAACACCTCACGGTGTGGGTTGCGACAGTTGTGTAGTGATAGTAATTCGGGACCGAAATTGGTGTGTCTTGTGACTCCAAGTCTTAGATTTAGCGCGTCTAGTCGTCTTTAGGATATTTTAGTTTCTGTTTTATTTTATCTAGTCTACCTAATATACTTAATAGATCGAGTCAGTTTAGGAGTTTTTTATATCTAAGATGTTGGAAAGAGATTATGTTGCAAAGAGCCGAACAAGAGGAACGTTAAAGACTCCAAAAGTTTAAGGCAATGGAAGCCATGCTTGATAAGTTGATCGAAAGAGAAACAATTTGTAAAATAGAGGAATTCGAAGCCAGGCTTGATAAGTTGATAGAAGTAGAAAGACTCCGTAAGATAGAGGAATTCGAAGCTAGGTTAGACGAGATAGGTGCTAGATATTAAATTGAGAGTTTTTCTTACAAGGAGCGCGAAGTCGGCTATGAAATGGATGATGACTTCTAAAAAGATGATGATGAGGGCATGATAGAAAAGATGGAGTTGGAGCTACCTGATTGCACAGATCTGAGCGAAGACGCCGTTGTGGAGTCACTTAACCAGATAGAAGATGACGAAGAGGAGCATGCACCATCTTGAGAGGATGAGAGTTGTGATGAGTTAGTGGGTTTACCAGTTTTTGAAGAACATGAAGAATTTGACCGTGTTGGCGATCTTATCTATTTAGAAACATTAATCATAGGGAAGCCCACAATGGAGATCAAAACGTCACCAGAAGAAGAAAATGAAGAGGAAGTGGCAACGAATGGGGATCTGAATATGGTGGTGGTTGAGTCGCGGAATCAAATGGAGGCTAGCGGGTATGTGGAGGAACTAGATAATGGATCGCCACCGAAGATGACAAAGCCACAGAAGAGGGCGCGAAAATGTTTGGATCAACATGTTTTGAGGGTTCAAAATGGTACATTATGAGTTATAGGAGAACACTGAAATGCAAGAATAACCATTTTCCTCATTATATACCACCTATTAGTTTTGGTCCGGGTAAGTTTAACTATTGGTGGTCCGACCCGTTTGAATGTTTTAAAATGCTCTTTAATTTCACTAATTTGGTTAAAAATGTTGGACGGGTAGAACTAAACGGGTTAGACCGGGGTTGGATAAAAGAAAAGCCTCTGATTGAGATTTCGGGAGGGAGTCCGGCCGGAGACTTTTTTGTAAACTTAGCGCTTCCCGGGAGGCAACCCGGTAGTATGTGTTTTTTTTATTGTTAGTTTTATTTTTATTTTTGGGGTTTCTTGTTTTCTTGTGCTGGTTGTTTCTTAGTTTGATTTCAGGCAGCAGGCAGCTCCAGGATAGCTTCTAGAAGTTTAATGATTTAGGGTTTGAAGCAAGTGTGGGGAGGCCATTTGTTGATTGATTGTCGCTTTCATCCGTAAGTTACAGCTTGGTAGAGAGCATTGGAGTGTGAGGCTTTCGCTCGAATTAGAGGGCACGAGACACGACTCGCGAGGCATATCCGCGTATTTACCAGGGGAGTCTGTTCCACTTACTTATATTTGAATGTTTTCTTTATTTATTTATTTTTTTTTTTTTTGTCTTTTTCCTGTCTCATTGGGGACAATGTGATATTTAAGTGTGGGGATGGGAAACTAAAGTTTTTATTTTTTAAAAAAAACAAACAAAAAATATAAAAAAAGGTTTAAAAAAGTTATTTTGAAAAAAGTCCCGAGATTTTAACGAAAAGTTTTGCAAATTAATGGAAAATTATAGAAAAATTTGAGATTGGTTTTTAAAACTACTATTATGTATGAGATTAATAAAGATAACGCACTAAACTTGGTATATGTCGGCAGGCCAAACTAGCTTTGAAAAGTTTCCCCTGAATATCAATAATATACCTAATAATCATAAACTTTGTGGGTTCTCATCTTGAGGAGGGATAGTGAAGCTGAAAATTCAGTAAGGCATAAGAAGTATTACCGTAATTTGATTACCTTTATGTGGTGAGAATTACATGCACTTAAAATTAGCACGCCACTATGTTTTATGAAAGTAAATAACGAGTGGCGCCCTACCATGTCCATTTTTATATGATCTTAGAAAATAGCTATATTTATAGGTTAAAGATGCCTAAGAGCACAAAAAAGAAAGTATGTTATGAAAGTTATAAGTATTCCAAGAATTGGTCCTAAAAACAATTGAAAAGGAGAAATTTATGTATTGGAAAATGCCAAAGAAGCATTCTCAAAAATAGAAAAAGAGGCCAAAGTGCACATACTAGACATGATTGAGAGTTTACATGTTACCAAGGGGATAGTGACTCTAAGAATACACTATTGGGGCTCAAGGTTTTTAGTCGATAAATATTTGTTTAGGGAATATATAGGACAAAGTCCAATAATATTTAGGGCTAGCTCGTATGACCTCAACTGATCTATCATCCATATTTCCATCTAAGTGTATTTTCTTCTTACCATTAAAGGGTTTTTAGCTTACTGTGATAGGTTGAACCAGTCTACTTCAACCCGGTTTTAATTGTCTTGATTATGCTTGAGATGGGGGTAAGCGGATCTGTAACTCTTTAGCACCTGGTGGTACATGCAATATCCAAAGATCGTTCACGCACCGTCAACCAATCATCATATATAAATCATACAAGGCATACACTTACCACTTAAGGTAAGTGTATTAACTATCACATCCAGGGATTGTTGTCATTTTATTAAACTTCCAGTTCGTTACTCAGTTCTTAACGAATATAATGAACTGGTCCATGTAACGAATTGGACCTTATAACGAACTGGTCCTTTTGACGAATTGGACCTCATTCGTTTGGTATGGTTAACGAATTGAACTTCATACCGAATTGAACCCTTATGATGAACTGGTCAGCATAGCGAATGACCCCTCTGTAACGAATTGAACCTTCTAATTCGTTATATCCTTTTAACGAATGGTCATAACGAATTGGGGTTAATTCGTTATCTTTTCCTTGACCAATTTGGATACGAACTAAAGCTAGTTCGTCATTCTTTCTTTAACGAATTAGCATACGCATTAGGCTAGTTCGTTAAGTTTCTGTTAACGAATTAGGGTTAGGTCAGAGAATGTCAGAAACATTCACTGACATTTCTTTAACCTCGTACGCCGTTTTTCGGCATCGTCGGCGGCGGAAAACCGCGAATTCGCCGAAAAAAACGAGATCTCGCTCGTTTTTCACCATTTTTCGTCCTGTTCGATCCAGATCTGAGCTAGGGAGACCCCTAAGCTCATCTTTGGTTTGGTTTATACCTGATTCCACCTGGATCTCATGACTTTAACGGTTTAAGGGTGTCGGCTTGTCGTTTCGGAACTAAATCTAGCGGATTTGGATCCATACAACATCATACTATCATTACTTCGGGTCGGGATCGGCTTTCCTTCTTGGTTCGGCTAGAGAAAAGAGAGAAACTAGAGAGAGCTTAAGTGTGTGTTTTGGGTGGTGCATGGAATATGTGAAATGAATGAATTATTTGGTAATTAAGGTTTATATATTATGGATCATGGGCTTAAGCCCATGGTCTTTTTCTTCTTTCCTTCTCAATCCAAGTCCATAACCCATATCTATTTAACCAAACACTAGCCCGACTCATAATAACTCATGTTTTTATTTTATTAACCGAAATGAGAAAAAAGAGATGTTACAAGTGGACAACAATATAGGCAATCGCGGTTTTTGCGTTTATCTGTGCTTAAAAAATAACCTATATATTTTCAAGATCAGTTTCGAATTCTGATTCCATTACAAAATATATTTTTCAGGGACGAAAAATATTTAAGTGTGGGGATATTTGATATGGCCTAAATCATATATGTATATTTATATAAATATTCCCTGCGTTTTTATTACTTTTGAGTTAGTTTTACTAAGATACTAGTAATGAGTGGCTCATATGTGGGTTATGGTTCCAATTGACAACGAGCAAAGATGAAGTATTTTTACGAAACTTGAGGCCAACGAGAAAATAAATGAATTAATATTATATGTTGTTATTATTATTATTTTTTAGTAGTATATTAATATTATTATATTACTATTAAATATCTTCATAACTATATTTTTTGCAAAACGTTTATATAAAAATAAACAATTAGACTACATAATATAAATCAAAGACTTAAATGGCTAGAAAATAATTACATTCACGTTCACGGTATGCAAAAATTGATTCATTTGATTCTTGTGATCTAATTAAATTTTGAAAAACAGGCCCACATCAAATCTTTGGGCTTTGGTCGGTTGGAATAGAAGAAAATGAAAACGTGATGGCATAAGGATGGGTTTTCAAAAGGGGATAAAAAAAACCTACTGGGAGATACCAAAAAAAGGAGGTCAGATGAAGTAAGGAGGCAGCCCCTGTTTCGACCAGCAGATTATTGGAGGGGACTTGCAATTCAAGATTATCTACCAAGGCACAATTTTTGGTTTGATTTTCTTGTGTTCATTATCAATTCGGATTTTAGACCTACTAGTTTTGTTTCGTTGATTATTATGATTGGCTAAATTGTTATACTGCCTACGTTTGGTTGAATACTTTTTATACTCGTTTGATTTTCGGTTTTGGATAATTATTGATTGTTTCATGCTTTGGTAAAGTTTTTTATTGTTATTTGGTTATGATGCTTATGCGTATTTGGTATTAATTTTTAATCAATTTATTGTTCCGTATGCGTCTTTGTGAATGTCTTTCATATATGGATGCGTATTAGGTTGTTTACTGCGTGTTTACAAGTAGTTTATGGTTAACGTATTCCATAGGAGCGTTAACTGAGAGTTTAGAGAAACCTTATATTCTGTCACTTAAGAGACCGAGAGGTAATTAAGTGTCGTCTGTTTTGGTCTTTTACGTGTTTGGGTAGTGATTGCACGGGAGTGAGTTACCCTTGGTTCCCTTAGATTCTTACAGATCCGAGTTATAACCGAAGTCATTGAAAATACCCCTTTACGCCTTAGGGTGTTTTGTGATTAGAGAGACCGGGAGTTAATATATTCTTTGGGTACCTTAGCACAATTAGGTGAGGTGAGACCGGGAGGTGATCGAACCATTAAACCGTTGAGCTTTACATGATATTTAGGGTTCTTAGGTATTGTTGGTGAGACCAGGAGGTGATCTAGCGTACTTTAGTTATTCCTTTGTGTCATATTTTTAGAACCCGGTAACCAATCATAAATCCAATTCCGAGAGTTTACAAGTTGACTAGTAGGATTCCTTACCTAGGTAGTTGCTTTACCATATTTGAGTTCCAAACCTATTTGTTTGTGTCTAGTTTCTATGTCAGTTTCAGTTTTAGTTTAAGTAATATTTAGTTTATATTTAATAACTAAAAACACAAAAATCAATTAAATCTATTTATTTAAGTTATTAGTCAGAGTCTAGTTTAGGTGTCGCTAGTGTCATGTGGGTTCAATATCCGGACTACCCTAGGCTTTATTACAGTCGATAGGTACACTTGCTTATCTAGTGGTCTAGCATTAGGAGATTCTAAATTTATAAATTTAAATCTAGAGTTTCTAGGTTAGGTTATAATTTTATAGACCGCATTTTGAGGGGATGTTCGAACACAATAAGTCTCATATAACTAAGCTTATTGGTGTTCTAAGGTATGCGGAACAGGTGGATGACAAGAAGTTGAAAGCTCGTGGTACTGCATATCAGATGAAGACGTTTAAAGCCTCGAAGATGGTGAAGGGTGATAAAATTTCTTGGTTATATGATTATGATCTGAAGTTGTGAATTGCTAAATGGGAACACGACATCTAAAATTTTCAACATATTGCCAATGTTCTTACATTACCGATGTGGGATGGTATTTCCAACAGACCGTTCTTGAATCGTGGTGGAAACCAGATGGCGGGTTGGTTCGATAGGTATCTATTACATAAGTCACGTGTTCCGACTCGAAAATACATTGATGAGAAAGACCCGAGAACCGGCTGGAGGAAACTTGTTCTTAAAGTAAAGTCGCTCCGTACGTTGAAGAGAGTTCATGTTAAGACTTTCCCCAAAGTCTTTGCAAGAAGCTTATAGGTGGTATTATGATAACCGTACTGGTGAAGTTGTGATTGTGTTGGGATCGGGGCTAAAGACGGAGTTTATACAAGTAATCGAATAGATGTGGTTGGTTAATTTATCTGAATCTAATAACGAGGCATTATTCAACAGTCAGATCAGATAAGCCGAGATTAAAGATTATAATCTTGCCATTTGATTTCAACGTGTGGTTAGTGTTTGCCATGCGTCCGGGATTCATAGTTGTCCTGATTGGATGACCAAGCACTTCAAATGATCAAGACAAAGATCTCGAGACGAGGGGGAGTTTGTTAGTACACGTTTTGTCGTCTCGGTCTTTGTTTATTTGTATTTGGTCTCTTTATTAATGTAAGGGTATTTTAGTAAATGTATAAGGGTACATTTGTTATGTAAATGAGCCATTCGTTAGAGTAGTTAATAACGAATGTGCTCATTCATATTTACTTTGGTCCATTCGTTAGGTTTGTTAATGAATGAGGACAACGAATGTGTTATTCATTAGTCTTAAAGTATTTGCTTAACGTATGATGACGAAAGAAGCTCATTCGTTATGACATGTATAACGAATGACTTCATCGTCTAAATATACCCGTAAGGTATTTGATAATTAAAGCAGTTATTCTTATTAATCGTAAACATATCGTTATGCTGCCCAAATTCTCTCTCACGGAATAGCTTAAAGTAATTCAAGTATACCTAATCGTATAATCATATCAAGCGACTAGATCTTGATCGTAATAGTAATCGTAATCAATCTGATATGGTTTCTCACAAAGTTACATGAAAACTAGACCAAAACTTAACTTAAATTGATATCGTTATGCTACAAAGGGTTCGTCTTCAGGTCCCATATATACGAAATCTCGGGTTCAAATCTCAGTTCCAAAACAATCTTCAGGCCCGGACTGAGAAAAAACATAAAACAAAAGACTACCCAAAATCAAGTTGTGTTTGAAACTCATATAGGCATTTATTCGAACACCTGGCGTGCGTGTATTGAATACAAATAAGAAAGGTTAAATGTTGCTCAATTCAAGCCCAAAATGAATTTGTTTACAAGTATCACAACTAATATAAATCCTTAACGGTTAATCACTTGCAAAATTGACCATTTACCTTAAAAATATATGAACATTCTGAAGCTAATTAGAAATCAATCTTCTAATCAAGAACAACCTCAATTGTTTATTCTACGGTCAAATTGATAATAAAAAAGATCAAACTGGAACCTGAAAATTCACATACCGGTCCATGAGTAACATAATTGGATGCGAAACTTGAGAAGTTACTAGTTGTGAATTCAGAAATTAACATTCTAACGCCGGTTGTGATCGTTGCAACGGTGGCTGTCACTGTGGAATTCACCATTTCGTTGCCGTTAAACTTCGTCGCCCATGATTTCCTAGCGGTTTGGTAAGCTCTTGAAGATGTGGGTGATCAGAATTGAGAACGTACAGTATATATGTTTCCACTATGTTTTATTATGAAAATTTTCTTTTCTGCCCTTCAAATAAAATTTAAGCATCCCAATTTTAAAGAAAAATTAGAGGCGAAGAATGGTTCTCAAGGGTTCTCAATTCTCAAATGGTTCACACATGATCCCAATCCTATATATATATATGTGTGTGTGTGTGTGTGTACATATATGTATATATATATAGGGGAGATCAAATGAAAACTCCTCTTAAAGAGAAAACACAAAAACTCCTAAATTATTATTAACTTTTTTTTAAAAATTGTTTGTAGTTTCTTTTTTTCCATTACTGTCATATGTTGATATTGTTCAAAAAAAAAACTTCATCGGTAATCTTGTCGACGTAGTGCGCATGTGCTATAGTGTGTATTGCGTATATGCAAGAGTGTTATATTGCATAGAATTCAACACTATTGCACATATTTGATACACACTATTGTATATATGCGATATAAGAGTAATGCACATATCGTATACACATTACTTTGTATGTGTAATACAACACCAATACACATGTGCACTACACCAATTTTTATTTTTTGTTTTAATATTTTTTGCGTATAATACAACACAAATGCACATATACAATACACAAATATTGAATATATGAAATTAAAGATTATTGAACATAAAGATACTATCACACCTCAACCTAAGGCGGAAATGCCGGGGCGTGAGCTGATTTCTCACAGCTCTCACTGTACTATCATGCAATAATTAAAAGTGACGGTATCTATTTAATCCAAGTACAAAGTAGACAATCCATAACATACAACAAAGCAAACTTATATCTCAAATGATCTTGAATAAAATTCTTATAATTTAAATTCTTCACTAAGTCTTCACCAAATCTTGCAGCTAGTTCAAACAACAACCTGCATATGCGTATAAAGTATAAATAGTATTGTCAACACGAGTTTGAGTGAGTAAAACATCAGTTTAAGACACTACAATAATAATAATATATAAGAGAAAACGCAAATTGTTCATGTGATATAAAAAATTAAGCCATATCATATAAAAAATTCACACAAACAATAAAGATAGGGCTAAACTATTGCCACACAATCGGGCATTGGTTACCAAATATGGGTTGTCGGTGAAACCATTGTCATGGTCAGACGCCAGAAACTAGGATAGTCGTATGATCATACTATAAATGATGGACCTCTCCGAAAGCGGTAAAATAAAGAAATAAGCAAATAATAAGTTAGGCATAAACTGATACACACACAAGGATTAACAATTGCAGTTTTGAATACTAGATAATAGATAAATACTGTAAATACGGATATGTCCCCCAAAAATTTTAAAATAAGTAAAAAATGGGAGTGATTACTCACCTTAGCAATTAAGCAAGAGATAATGATTCGTTAAGAAAATGAGGTGGATCAAGCTCTTCGGGAAATACCGATGAGATATCCTAATTACAATAATTGAGGAAATAAATACAAATTGAATAATGGATCCTATAACTCGATAGAAACTCGAGATTTGATGATCGGGTATATTCTTACGAAAGTTAATTATTAATTAGATTTATTATTAATTTTATTATCAAAGTAATATATATGATTTAATTATATAAAATACATAAAAATACTTGAATAAATATTTATAAAGATTTTATAGTCTAGAAAAAGAGATTTGTTTTCTTTAAAATTAAAAATGCGTTTGATATAGTTGTATATATTTTTATTATTAATAAATATTTCTTTTATATTAAATATTGTAAATAATAGATAATAAATAACAAAATAAATTTATATAACATATATATATATATATATATATTGTGTTTAACCAAAGTTCGAAAACGTGACTAGTTAGCATGTTGATTTATACCAAATATTAAGTAGTTAAAATTTTTATAATATTTATAATACTAATTTACGATTTTTAAAGGATTAAATAACAACTTTACAAAAATAGTTTCCAAAAATAAGGACTGGGTGTTCGAACCCGCGCCCCCAGCGGTTTGGTCATCTAACACCACCGCCCTAGCCAACTGGGCTAGGGTGCTAAGTGGTTAAAGCATGAAAAATTTAATCTTTAAAAAATACCAGACGCGAACATAGAAATCTATGAACCCTAGATTGATCAATCGTTTAATCCCGCTTGTAATTGATCAATTGACTATAGGGTTATTAATCCAGATAAGATGACGAGTTAAACAACATAATTGATTACCTTAAGAGATATCTAATCAGTAGTTATATTGATCGATGTGCAGCCGGCCAACGAACGATGAAGAACAAGCATTATTTAACTGATTTAATCAAATTCGTATTAGGGTTTAGTTTGTGATGGTTTAAGGACTATGTGGGCCGATTTAATTGTGTTAATATCATCGCTATATGGTATATCATTAAACGAGAAGGCGGTGGTCAATTAAATCAATTCATAAATCACACAATCTTCTTTTCTGTGATGTCGTATATGGTCTGTGGAACAAGTATCATAAATAAATTCCAAGATTATAACAAGTATTGTAGTTCAAGAAAGATAATAGGTTAATGGGTTGCGGATTTGGAAGCTGGATACGGGTAAACGAGTTAAGAGGTATAATATCCAGAATTTTAAGATTAGTCCATAGACTATTGAGGTGGAAACATAATAGGGTTTAAGTTTAGTTTTGGGTTAAATTTGAATGCATTCCAAAGTAGTTTTATATATATTAATTATATATTTAAATAATAATATTAAAATAGTAATAATGATTCGATAAACGCGATATTTATGAATAAAACTCTCCAAGCATCGAAATGGGTCGGGTCATGATTAATAAAATAATAAATTAAAATCCGAGTTGTTACAGTATCCCCCACTTTTGGGAATTTCGTCCCGAAATTAAAGAATATTATAACAAAACTATTAAATTTTTTAGGTAAGGAAAAATTTTTAATATAACTTTTAAAATTTATCATAGCATAGAACTTTGAATAGTCAAAACAACGCTCCAATTGAAAATCCGATAAGGGCATTTATATATATGATAGGGATGAAAATTTAGCCGTCATAACCGTTAACCGAACCATAACCGCCATAACCGAACCAATTTTAACTGATACCGTCATAACCGGTGGGTCGGTTTTAATGAATTTTTGAAAACCGCCAAATGCGGGTTAAATATACTTCCAAACCCGCGATAACCGAATTGACCCATTTATTTAACTAACAATAAATTTGGGATTTATTTTCAACAAACATATTGTCGGATTATACCATTTTGATGTGTTCGGTTCAACTTTGTTATTATATTAACTTAAATTTCATTGTTAGATTATAGATAGAATTACAAATTTTATCCTTTAAACAAAGCCAATTTACGGTTCCTGTCCTTTATTTAGCTTTTTTGCATGCGGTGTACTTTAAAAATTTTTTTCTACACGTTATGTCCTTTACGCTAACTGGGTTAGAAAAACTCAGTTAAATACCCTCACGTAAGGCGCATGTGAAGGCATATTGGTCTTTTCGTCTACACCTGCAAAAAAGTTTATCAACCCTCCCACCACTTGCAAAACCCTAAAATCCACCACCAACCCCACCTCTGGTTTCCGGCCACCTGAACCACCACCTCCGTTTCTAGACACCTGAACCATCACCTCTGATTTCCGGTCACCTGAATCACCACCTCCTTTTTCCGGCCACCTGAACCACTACCATCTTTTTTCGGTCCAGATCTGAACACACCCTTCAGATCTAAACACCGTTCAAATCTTAACCTAGTTTAGTTCATGTTGCCTAGTTCGTATTTGAACACCATTCAGATCTTAACCTCGTTCAGATCTGAGCACCGTTCAGAAGAAAAGATAAAAAACAGAAGGAAAACCGCATATGGTTATCAGAGATGGATGATGAAAGCAACAAACAATGGAGTTGCTGCTTTTGGTGAAGTTGAAAGGCCTGATGACAAGGAAAGTGGTAGGGAAGGCGGGAGAGGTCGTAAAAAGAATAATGCAGATGATGACGAAGCGAATGTGTCAGACCGGGAAGTAGAAGATGAAGATGAGGAGTCTGCACGAAAATCGTGACTTGGACTGAATAACAGAGGTGGTGATGATGTTGAGGAAGGTCCTAGAGGCGGTGATCTTGATTTTGATGATGATGATATTGAGAAGGGTAATAATCATCAGGTGGCTGGAAACCGGAGGTGGGGTTGGTGGTGGATTTTAGGGTTTTGCAAGTGGTGGGGGAGATGATAATTTTTTTGCAGGTGTAGACGAAAAGACCAATATGCCCTCACATCCGACTCACGTGAGGGTATTTAACAGAGTTTTTCTAACCCAGTTAGCGTAAAGAATATAACGTGTAGGAAAAAAATGTTTAAAGGATACCGCTTGTAAAGAAACTAAATAAACGACACGAACAGTAATTGGCTTTGTTTAAAGGAAAAATTTGTAATTCTGTCTAGATATTATATAATTCTTTTTCTCAATATTTTATATTAATATTATGGATTATATATTTTGTTGAATTATATCAAGTCATTTTTCTAATATTTGGTATCAAACTTTTAGGCCCAATTATATTGTTTTGGTTATAGTTAACTGGCCCAGAACCGACTCGTTATAACCTTCAAAACCGATTAACCGAAACCACCATAACGGATTGGTTATGGTTATCCATTAACCGACATATCAGTTATGGTTATGGTTATGTGTTTGGCTCAAAAACCGCCCAAAACCAACCCATGCACACCCCTAATATATGATGTATCAGAGGTGTATTCACCATGTCCTTATCATCTTTACATTTGTACCGTTATCTCAACTACTTTTGGTTCTAGATTATGACACACAATTGCACGTTTCATGATGTCCATGCGAGGACTTGGATAATTATGTTTCGGACCAAAATTACTGTTATCGTTAGATGGTCCACATGATTCATCTCATTGTGTGGGTTTACAAAATGTTTAAAAATATAATTTCAATAGAAATCTTTTAGAGAATAAATTTGTAAGCAAGACATCTTTTAAACAAACAAAAATTTATAGTTTGGTTATTTAAAATGAGGAATTTTGTAAAACAACCTTTCGATAGTTTTAAACTTTACTCGAGAGACATAACGATAAAAAGATCTTAATTATTACTCCAATAATTCATAAAAACGTCAATCCAAAATTTACTAAAGAGTCAATACAAGGCAGAAATAAGATAGAATACGACGAACAGCAAGGTCTTCTAGTAGCTTGAATATTCAGTCGCGCATGTATTGAAACCTTGAAACTTGAGCATCTTGAATGACTTGACCAATAAGAGCTTGAGTAGTTGAGATAGATTGATACGGCATGGCTTGAATAACTTGAGCTTGAACGGGTTGCAAGAGTGTTGTTTGGTTAGAATAGGCTTGGTAAACTTGAGCTTGCGGGTGCAGAACATGATAAGTTTGGGTTAAATATGAATAATCTAGCTTGACGAGATGAGCTTGAAGGTTTGGACTTGATGGGTAATGTAGTAGGGTGTAATTATAGTTTGAGCTTGACTAGCATGGATATTCTGAGGGTACATATCACGGAGATGATTAAGGTCTCCTGAATTGTAGCAAGCACTGGTAGTAGGGGCATCATGTTGAGTATACGATGTACTAGCGGATTTAGGAGCAAACGACACAGACTATTGCGGAACGGCTTTTGTACTAGGTGGCACACGACAAGTTTAGCAACGTGGCCATAACGGTTACATTGGGTGCAACGGAGGCATAGGGATTTAATCGGGTGATGATGGTTACAAATAGAGCATAACGGGTAAAGACCGAGGTAAGGTTTCTTTTTTGGAGAAGTTAAAGAGGCTTGTGGTTGGGTAGGATTTGTTGCAGCAAGGTTCTTACATTTCTTTTTGTGAGGATGAATTAAGGTAGATGGTTCGCAGTTACCAGCAGAGAGGTTAGTGGAAAAGGTTGGACCGGTGGTGTTGATGCTTTGAATTTAGGTTACTATCCTAGGGATCACAGCAGTTAACTCCTTGGCTATACAGGCGACCATACGGTGGTCATGAGGATTAACGTTTCTTAGGGAAGGCGTTCTATGAGGATAAAAAATAAAGATTCATAAGATGAAGAATAAGTTGAGAAAATTAATTAAATAATAACAGCTTAATTGTCTTTAGTAACTTATAATAACTTTGCTTTTAAGAAATGGGGGATTTGCATCGTATCATGAGGATCAAAGATAAAATATTATAAGATAAGGGGTACATTGCGTAAATACTTATTAGATGATGTAGTCAATATGATTAATGCGTGATAACTAGATGAGGAGATGATGTCAGTTTAAAAGTTAAGTTTTTATTATTTTAAGTTAACTTTACAATAAACTAACAAACCATAATTTGTGTGTTGGCCTCCCATGAGTTTTCCATGGCAGTTTGAATGGCCCAATGAAATTAACAAATAAAAACAAATGAGTTGGACGACCCATGAGCGTTACATGGCATTTTAAATGTCCCAACTAATTAACGAACTAACAATACAATAGAGTTTGTCGTCACATGAGCATTACATGGCGTTTTAACCGACCAAACTAAATAACGAATTATCGAGAGAAAAATATGAGTAGTTGGAGCATCCCGTGAACCACCACATATGATGAACTCCAACAAAAATAACATTAAAAACAAGTGGAGGAATGGATAGTAGGAGTGCCCATGGATACCATGGGTTTTTCACCCAACTAACCATTTAAATAACAAAATATAATAATCGGAATTTACCGAATTTAGCCACGAACCACCGTGAATTCGGTTTAAAATTAACAGAGAAGTGTCGGTAGTATGACAGTTATGTTCCACTTTGGCCTAGAGGAACTTTTCATACTACCTAGCCTTAAGGTGAAAGGAGTAGAAACAAAACTATGGAATTCTTAAGGAACTTTCCAAAAATAAAAGGTCATCTATTTTGATTTAAAATATTTAAGAAAATTTTTCTTTAAAAAATTAGGCATAGCCTCGGAGTTGTGTGTGTATGTGTGACAATATAATAACAACCAATCATTAAGTAACTATCTAAGAAAGATGTAAACAATTAATTTGAACACATAAGGCAAACAGATAAGCACGTATGGGGCTCCTAAGCATGTTACTAAGGCACCACTAACAACATAACTTAAACCTTCGGCTCAGATACCAATCTGTCACACCCCAATCTAAGGCGAAAATACCGGGGCGTGAGCTAATTGCTCATAGCTCTAAATGTACTCTCGTACAATAATTAAAAGTGAGAATATCTATTTAATTTAATTAAATAATTCAAGTACAAAGTATACAATCCATAACATAAAACAAAGTAAACTTATATCTCAAATGATCTTGATTAAAATTCTTATAATTTAAATTCTTCACTAATTCTTCACCAAATCTTGCAGCTAGTTCAAACAACAACCTGCATACGCGTATAAAATAGAATTAGTTTTGTCGGCACGAGGTTTAGTGAGTAAAACATCAGTTCAAAAAACTACAATAATAATATAGAGAAAACGCAAACTGATCCTGTGAGATAAACAGTTAAGCCATAACATATAAACAATTCACACAAACAATTAAGATAGGGCTAAACCGTTGCAACGCGGGCATTGGTTACCAAAATGGGTTGTCGGTGAAACCATTGTCATGCGTTGGACGTCGGCCACTACAACGGTCATATGATCATACTATAACCGATGGACCTCTCCGAATGCGATAAAATAAAGAAAGTAAGCAAATAACAAGTTAGGCATAAACTGATACACACATAAGGATTAACAGTTGCAGTTTTGAATACTAGATAATAGATAAATACGCATATGTCCCCAAAAGGTTTATAATAAGTGAAAAGTTGAGTGATTACTCACCTTAACAATTAAGCAATAGATAATGATTCGTTAATAAAAGGAGGTGGATCAAGCTCTTCAGGAAATACTGACAATATATCCTAATTACAATAATTGGGGAAATAAATACAAATTGAATAACGGATCCTATAACTCGATAGAAACTCGAGATTTGATGATCGGGTATATTCTTACAAAAGTTAAATATTATTTAGATTTATTATTAATTTTATTATCAAAGTAATAAATATGATTTAATTATATAAAATACATAAAAATACTTGAATAAATATTTATAAAGATTTTATAGTCTACAAAATGGAGATTTGTTTTCTTTTAAATTAAAAATGCATTTAATATAGTTATATATATATTTATTATTAATAAAGATTTCTTTTATATTAAATATTGTGAATAATAGATAATAAATAATAAATAATAATACTTATATAAAATATGATCTTTTATAAAATACTTAAACTATATTTTTAATACGTTATCTAACAAGATTATATTAAATATATATTTTAGATTAAATCTCTTTTTAAATATTAAAACTTTTATCAGTTTTTAATAAACGATTACATATACATATTTATTTATAAATTTATATAACATATATATATGATGTTTAACCAAAGTTCGGGAACGTGACTAGTTAACATGTCGGTTTTTAACAAAAGATTAAGTAGTTACAAGTTTTATAATATGTATAATATTAATTTATGATTTTAAAGGATTAAATAACAACTTAACAAAAATTGTTTCCAAGAATAAGGGTTGGGGGTTCGAACCCGCATCCTCAGCGGTTTGAACATCTAACACCACCATCCTAGCCAACTGGGATAGGGTGCTAAGTGGTTAAAGCACGAAACAGTTAATCTGCAATAACTCGAATTTTTATATTATTATTTTAATAATCGTTACCCGACCCGTATATATGTTCGGAAAATTTTTTTCAATAAAGTTATTGCGTTTATGGAGAAAACTAATTATTATAATATTATTTTATTTACATGTGTAAAATATATATATATACCTTTCAAGATATGGCAAAAACTACCATAACTAAGCTTTAATCTCATTTTGTTTCCACACAATAACCTCAGGGACCAATCTGAAAATTTAATTAAATATTATATTATACTAAGACCATCCGTACTCGAACGTTATGGGGGCGCGTTTTGGCCCAACGCCGGGAAACACCCCCCCCCCCCCGGCGTTTTGGGGTTTTTTTTTTTGAACGTTTTGAGTATAACGCGGAAATGGCACAAAAATAAAAACAAAGAGCCGTTGCATCATGCAATTGAGATTTTAAAAAAATTTATATTAATTAAATTTATACTATAAAAACAAACCAAACTCATATTTTTTAACACATTCCTCTATTCCTTCCACTTCTATATATTTTTTACTCAAATATTTCTACCAAAATGTTTCCGAATAACAACCAAAATGTTTTCGATTTCGGTCAATTTGCCCGTCAAGGCAACCAAAATCCACAACTGAACTCATCTACCGCCCCGATGCCAACCGTACCTATGATGGACCCGCAAATGGCCGCGTACATTGCATTGTTATAAAACTCTATGCCAAATGCGGTGCCCGGTTTCCAAACCCCAACGGCAAACATTTTTGCCGTTTCGGGTTCCCAACCCGTCCCGGAGACCCAACCCGACGTCAAGTTCGTGCCGGAGACACAACCCGTCCCGGAGACCGTAGGCGGTTCGAGCCAACGCGGACGTCCGAGAAAACACGCAAAGAAGCCCGCCAGCGAACCTCGGGTTAAAAAGATGGTGATACCGTGGAGTATCGACGAGTGCGTACTATGTGCTCTTGCTTGATAAGCGATATCGGAAGATGCCAAATGCGGTATGTTTTTAAAGTACATGTATATTTTTTTTAATTTCTTAAAACAATCATTGAACGTGTAATGTTTTTATTTTTTTTAGGGAACTATCAAAAAACGGGGGTATTTTGGCACAAATTTAAAGAGTTGTTTCACGACCTTGGCGGGGACTCACGTCGAGAAAAAGATTCGTTATTGTCGAAATGGGGCGACATAAACACCAAATGCATGGGTTTCCATACGGTTTACTCTCCGATGAATCGAAATAGGAGTAGCGGTGTCTCGGACGCGGAAGTCATGGAAAACGCGTTGGTAGAGTATCAACATAAGGTCTCGGGGGACTTCAATTACTTTGACATTTGGAAAGAACAGTTGAGGTTTCACCCAAAATGGGGCCAGGTTTTGGATGCCGAAGCCGAAGGTGGTCCGCGTAAAAAAAGTCTAAAACATCGTCTTCGGTTGATCCAGACACGCCCCGTTCCGATGCTCGAAACTTCAACTTAAGCGATAATGATGCCGTGAATACTACCGAGATGCCTCGGCCGGGGGGTAGAAGAACCAAGGGCAAGGGAAAGAGGTCGCTTCGTCGTCGAATCTCGAAATGGATAGTCAATTCAAAGAAATGAACTCTCGACTCCGAGATTTACACGAACTTGGAACCGAACGACTTAAAGTAAATTTGGACGCCGTCAAACTTCTTAGAAGAAAACAAATGGACAAAGACATCGAGATTTTATCAAGTAAGCTAACCGAAGTTGACCCGGGAGTCCAATCTCTAAAAGCCGCTCGACAAGCGAAGATTTTAGAAAAATATAACATATAGTTTTATTAGTATTTTTTGTATTTTTTTTTTAATTTGTTGTATTTTTTTTATTTTTTTAGTTTTTATTTGAAAGTTTAATGTAATTTTTTAATTTTATGTTTAGTTATTTAAATGATTTATTATTTAAATGACTGGGCGCCACGTGGCGCATAACGCCTGGGGTGGAGAGTTATGACTACACCCTGTTTTGGTAAAAAAATCGTAACTTTGACTGGGCGCCACGTGGCGCATAACGCTTGGGGGTGGAGAGTCATGACTACTCATGGTCTAACACCCAACCCATATCCTATATCCGACCCACATCATAACCCATGACCCGTATTAGCTTGCTTGCACCTCAATTTTCATCCTAAACATGGAATTGATTATGGTAGATCGTTTATACGCATATTCCGAACCTCACCGACAATCTAATTAAGAAAACACGATCTCGTTTATACGAATTATTTAATATACGAATCGTCCTAGATATGTATATCGATATTACCGCTTAGCAGACGATGGGAACGCAATTAAGCATGTATAATCCGTCATATACTCATCGCGAATCAAACCATAACGTTAATTGCTTTATTTCAGTCCGTCAATATCGATTTTGGGTCCGTGTATAAGGTGGTGTAGGTTCACCGTTCATCCTCGTATCGTCATCTTTTAAGGTAATTACTGCATGTATAACCATCGTTTCAGTCAGTGTTATCAAAACCCTAACATCAATTAATCAAACAATAAACGAAATTAAACAATTGGATTAATTAGGGTTCTTTATCAATTTGGGGGGAAATCGGGTGTTGTATTAATTTCTTCGTTGCATTTGATTTCAATCAGACCATACAGTTCAGTTAGATTCTTGGTGGGTTTGTGTGTTCCCCCGTTTCGGCCATTGGTGCGGGTTCAAGTCCTGGGCATGGTAGTTTTTGTTTTTATTTTTCTTTTCAAGGTTTTATAAAATTAATATTAAATAGTAAATAAACTTTACTATATCTAACGTCGTTTCTTATGAATCAATTTCGTTCAAGTTTTCATATATATATATATATATATATATATATATATATATATATATATTTATATTATATATATATAAATATATATATATATTCGTTGCATTTGATTTCAATCAGACCATACAGTTCAGTTAGATTCTTGGTGGGTTTGTGTGTTCCCCCGTTTCGGCCATTGGTGCGGGTTCAAGTCCTGGGCATGGTAGTTTTTGTTTTTATTTTTCTTTTCAAGGTTTTATAAAATTAATATTAAATAGTAAATAAACTTTACTATATCTAACGTCGTTTCTTATGAATCAATTTCGTTCAAGTTTTCATATATATATATATATATATATATATATATATATATATATGGAGAGAATCATGAGAGAACTCCATTTTATATAGAGAACTAATAATAAAGTATTTTTAATTTAATTAAAAAAAATATTTTTTAAATTTTTTTTCTTTCATCCTTCTTATATGTTGTTATTTTTCACCACAAAAAAAATAAAACTAAAAAAAATAAAAAAAATTAGCGAGTAATGCATATATGCAATACACCGACTTTTTTTATAATGCACATGTGCAATAGTGTGCATTTTGATATTTGAAATAGTGTTGAATAGCATATATGTAGTTGTTTGTATTGTTTATTTGCAATAGTGTTATAATATATACAAAAATTAAAAAAATCGATATAGTGCATATGTGCATTAGTGTTGTATTACATATATGCGATAATGTGTTTTGCATACAATTATTAGTGTCGTATTTGCATATATTCAATAGTGTGTGTTGGATAATGCAATTGTGTTGTATTATATGCAATAAAACATTATTGTATATATGCAATAGGCATTAGTGCACATATGCACTACAGTACTACACCGACAAGTTTTTTTTTAGTATCAATATCATCTTATTAGAATGAGAAAAGAAAAAAAAATCACAAAATAATTTTTTTTAAAATAGTTAAAAATAATTCTTTAATAGTTCTCTAGTTCTCTCTTTAAGAGGAGTTCTCTCTAGATCCCAAAATATATATATACTTATAATATATATATATATATATATATATATGAAAACTTGAACGATCGAGTTTTAATAAAATAACGACGATTTATTATTATATATATATATATAATAAATCATCGTTATTTTATTAAAACTCGACACCATTATTGGTGCTTTCGAGTACGTTGAACATCTATATAAATTTGTTTATATCAATTTTATATACAAAAATATATTATATATATAAATATGCAGCATTCCTTAAAAGTTGTAACAATTGTATTTTAAACGTATTAATTATATTTCTCGTTAAATAGTCCAAGATATATATTGTAGATAAATATATATTTTTACGTTTGTCTTAAATTAATTAATATATTACAAGTTATATTTTTATATGCACACCTTTGTAATTATATTATATTTAATTAACTATTATTTAAATAATTATATAATTATTCAACTCATATTTATTTATTTAAACCAATAATAATAAACGTAGAGTTCAATCGATCAATCAATAACTGTTCTAATCACAACATAATTAAATTCACATCGAAATCACAAATCTATTTGTTATCTCGTTAGTTAATAAATCATAATATTAAATTATTTAACTAGGAATCCTTGAAGGTATATCCTGAAGGGTTCATCTCTCTCACATCATCACTTATATTTCGTGCATCCGATCAGGTGAGTACCACATTCCCCTCCTTTTTACTCGTTTTCTCATGTTTTGGGGACATATGCGTAAATTGTATTTCTCGTATATACTTATATACAAAACTGCAACTATTGTATTATGTATTAAAAACTTATACTTTACTTGTTTATGTGCTTATATGCTTCCGCATTCGGAGAGATCCAACATAATCGCCGAATGGTATGATCATACGCCTGTCGTTATAGCTTTGTGCTTCTCGATATCTAAGTTACACTTGCTCATTTGGTTAATTTGTTATCCTCATATGACTTGTTGCAACTACTTATTTTTTTATCTATACTATTTGTACTTTTGAACTGGTGTGTTGCTCACTCAACCTTGTGTTGACAAAACTACTTTATTTTCAACGCACATGCAGGTTATCGTGTGATGTGATGTTCAAGCTGGTTCGGAAGAAAAACTTAGGATTGCATGCTAGAGAGAATAAACAAGATTATAAACTTTGATATATTTGTTCTGTCTGTTGATTATTTAATTAATTTAATAGATATTGTCACATTTAATATTGCATGATAGCAACCTTTGAAAAGCTGTGAGCAATTAGTTCACGCCCCGGCATTTCCGTCGTAGGTTGGGGTGTGACATAATCTTTAAACAATAAAAGACGTGAACCCATAAATCTCTGAACCCTAGATTGATCAATCGTTTAATCCCGCTTGTAATTGATCAATTGACTATATAGTTATTGATCCAGATAAGATGACGAGTTAAACAACATAATTGATTACCTTTAGAGATATATAATAAGTGGTTAAATTGATCGATGTGTAGCCAGCTAACGAACGATGAAGACATGCATTATCCAACTGAGTTAATCAAATTCGTATTGGGGGGTTAGTTGGTGGTGGTTTAAGGACTGTGTGGGTCGATTTAATTGCGTTAATATCATCTCTATATGGTATATCTATACAATATATAATGAGGCAAAGATGGGCAAATTAAGACGGTGGAATTTAAGGGATTTACAAATTTTCAAACACATGGTACAACATAAAATGAGGACAAATTGGTCATTCTAACATTAATCTCACGTGTCTTTGATTTTTTTCCAAAATAGTTGCAACATTGCCCCTTTAACTTTAATAAAATTTTGCAAATATAAACAATAGTTATAACTTTGGCCCTTTATCTTTTAACTATCTATTCTTCATACACTACAACAACAAGGGCTTTTTAGTACCTTTTGTGTGGGACGCTTGTAAAATAGGGTCCTAAAATCTATTTAATAGGACAAATGAACTTTTGGAGTCCTTTTACAATATACACTACATAAGTGGTGTCCTAAAAAGTTATTTAATATGATGAATGATTCATTGAGGGTCGTAATATCATATAACTTAATAAGACACTTAAAATGTAGATCCTAATAAAGTTATCTATAAGACATATAGTTGTTGGTGTCCTATTATGTGGTAATGTAATAGGACACTTGATCAACAGAGGTCTTATTATGACATAAGTTAATAGGACACTGTGTAGTTAAGTCATAAATGTCCTGTGTTATAGGACCCTCTCTAGTCGAAGTCACATAAGAACATAACTTAATAGGACATTTGACATTAGGGTCTTATAACTTTAACCTTTATAAGACGCTTAATCATTGTGGTGTTATTATAATACACAGTAATAGGACATTTGATATTTGAGTCATAAAACATATGTTTTATAGGACGCTTATTCGCTAAAGTTTTATTATAATGTAACTTAACAGGATACTTGATACTTGAGTCTTATAACTTTAACATTTTTAAGACGCTTAATCATTGTGGTGTTATTATAATACACCTTAATAGGACATTTGATATTTGAGTCATAAAACATTTGTTTTATAGGACGCTTATTCGCTAAAGTTTTATTATAAGATAACTTAACAGGACACTTGACACTTGAGTCTTATAACTTTAACCTTTATAGGAAGCTTAATCATTGTGGTGTTATTATAATACACCGTAATAGAACACTTGATATTTTAATCATAAAACATTTTTTTATAGGACGTTTATTCGCTAGAGTTTTATTGTAACATAACTTAATATGACACTTGAGTCTTATAATTTTAACCTTTACATGGCGCTTAACCATTGTGGTGTTATTGTTATACACCGTAATATGACACTTGATATATGAGTCATACACATCAGTTTTATAGTACGCTTATTTGCTAGAATTTCATTATAACATAACTTATTGGGACACTTAACACTTGAGTTTTATAACTTTAAACTTTATAAGACGCTTAATCATTATGGTATTATTATAATATACTGTAATAGGACCTGAAGATCGAAATACTAACCTTGCTTTTGTGGTTTGAACCAGACTGAAAACGAGCAAACAGAGTAAAACCTCGTGATCTTCAAATTGGCATCAACACCAAAAATTTCTTCTAAGTGGTCAAAGCTAGGGTTTATAAATGGAGGAGACTAGTGAAGTCTTTATCACTTCAGGAACAAATAAATCCTAAGCCAAAACAAGTGCAAAAAAAACAATGGAGAAGACTAGTGTAATATTCAAGAACGTCGAGCCAATTATGCACGAGCTGATACAAAGAATTAAGAACCGAGTTATGTTTTGTGGTAGAATTTAGATAAACTTAGGAAAAAAAATGTTTTGAACCTTCAAAATTACTATATAAAAATTATCATAAAAGGGGAATGTAGTTTAATTAAATGAGGCGGTTTTAATCAAAACTATGTAGTTTTAATTGGTTTTACGTGTAAGGTTACACGTCTCACAGCACCGTATTCACTTTCTCCAATGACTATTATAAAATCAACTTCATGAAATCGATAGCAAAATTCGTATCAAAATTGGAACAATGAGTATTAAAAAATGATTTAAAAATTGGTAGCAAATCCGTAGCTAAATTAAAAAATAAACATTTAAAACTTTACAAAATAAAATTTAATAAAAATCCTTAGTAAAGTTAAGAAAATAAATATTGACAAAAAACTCATTGTAAATGATAGGAAAAGAAATTTAACAACTAATTTTCAAAAATCTGTCGCAAGTTTCATAGCAAAATAAGAGAGACATTCATTAACAACAATTTTTGCAAACCTATTTTGAACATCTCAACCATAACGAATATAATCGTCATTTGAAAAAAACAGGTAATTTTCGTTATGTAGTTCGTTAACGTTTAAGAGACATAATTTTTCCGATTTGGCCTGGGCACGTGAATTCACAGAACCGCCACTCACAAAATTGCCCCTCTTTGGCCGTTATTATTATTATTATTATTATTATTATTATTATTATTTACCTCTAGATAATATTAACATTGGATAAGACTAATACTAGGCCAATAGTTTCTTTTAACCAGTGTTTTGAAACCCGTCCAAGCCCGGCCGATAGGACCGATCCGACCAGGACCCGGTGCTATTACCGGTCCGGGTCATGGTATATAGCCCGTTTTCTATTGGCCCGGCCGGGTTTTGCGGGTGACGGTCGGACCGGACCCGGAGTTTGAACCGGCGACTTGGTCATCGGACCTCAAATCGGACATGGTCAGTGTATATTAGGTTACAATCGGACCAAATCGGACCAAATCGGCCATGTAGAACGAGTTCTTACCTTAATTAGAACCAAAATCGAAGAAAAACTGGCCCGAAATTGTATGTGTGATACATATGGGGTGTTCTCTGTTTGAAGCTTGAACAGGGGAACGACGGCATGTGCACAGCTAGGTGTAGAAGAAGAAGAAGAATGTAGTATCTTTGGCCATTGTAACACTTTAACCCCCTCAAACCTCAAAAATTTACATTTGGTCCATAAATTGATAAGTTTATACATAAATGGTATATAAATTTACTATATATATGTATCAAAACTTGTAAAAATTTGTAAAGTTGTATATAAAAATTGGTAATTTTTATATATGATGTCATCTGATTCAAACACCGGTCCGCCCTCTTGGGTCGGTCCGACCTTTGACCCGGTAAGGCGTCTGGGTCAACATTCGAGCCGGGTCTGAAAACATTGCTTTTAACTCTAATCTAATTTGCTTCTAGTACACAACATCAACGGGAGAAAGGGTAATAAATTTTTATAAATTAAAAATTAAGTTACAAAAGTAAAATATAAATTGGCTCCTAAGTCCTAATTGGTTATAGTCATGTTTTGAAATTCATCGTGTGAAATAGTAGGGTTTAAACAGCGGTAAATTATCTCAAATCGCATACAAAATAGCGGCAATCTCATACTCAAAATTTTAGTTCCCCTCTATTAAATCTTAAACGGGCCCTAAGTTGAGACAGCGGTGGTCATACCCTCAAAACTTTAGTTTCCCGCATAAAGAATTCACACTCCAACCGCGTATCAGCCCTAATTTTTGTAGTTCAAACATCATAAGCGTTCAATTCCGGGTGATCTACAGTTCAATAGCCAGATGTTGTTCGGGGTTCAATAATCAGTTAAGAGTGGCTCGATTGTCCGTTGTTCTGTTGGTCTTCAAACAAGTAAGCAGACAAACTCCTCTTGATTCTGAAATTTTTTTTTAATTAATTATTTATGATGGATATATGGCAATTGAGTGAGCAGGAGATTGCTAGTTCTTGTGTTACAGTTTTATATTCACTAATAGAACTGCTTTCAGTGGAATTAATTTTAAAATTAATAAGCATCCGTTGATTCCGCAGTTGTAGATTGCTAGTGGAAAAATATTTAGATGACATTTTCAACTGTCAGTAGGATTAGATCAGTTGTTAGCCTGATAGAAATCTTCACAGGGGGGCGCCCTTGTGCTTGTTCTTAACTTCATCTAATGAAACTTATCCATTAATTATAAGAGGAAACCGATCTGGACATGGTCTTGATCGGTTGATACGTTTTGCATACATAAGTTACTAGGTTATGTACCCGTGTCTTACACGGGCTGGACAACTTAAATTTTGTAAGTGATAACTTTTGATAAATAAAGTTAAGTAATACATTAAGTAAGTCCGAAATTTAGTTATAACTACTTTCACAAACTTAAAATTAAATCATAAATCTCTAAATACTTCTTTCGATACAACATTAGATAATACACTAAAAATATGGTAGCAAGTAAAATAGTATTATGAGAACATAAACGGTACAATCAAAACCATACGAACCAACCATCAATAGAAGAAAACATTCAATTAGTTGAAGAATGTATAGTAAAGAAGAATCAATAAGGTTTTGATCGACAAAATATGGATAGAAAAAAAGATATTACGGTTAAAGGTGAAAAGAAGACGGATCGGGTTCAATTAAAGATCCACGTGTTTTTAACAATAAACCCGTTGATAATGAAACTGTTCAGTTTATAAAAATGTTTTATAAATAAACCTAACGTTTTTCAAAAATATAAAATACGTTTCGTAAAAGCAGTTAAAGAAATCATTAAACAAAAAATATAAAAAGAACTTTAAAAAGTATTTATAATTAATGTACAATTAATAGGAGAGAGAAGTGGGAAAAAATGAATAAAAATGCATAAGAGAATGACATGTGGCATGAGAAAACTTTTATTTATTATATAGTATAGATTTCTTTATTAAGAAAATCTCTATAAAAGATTTAACAAGTTTAAAGAACTTTTATTTGCTTCATAATTATAGCTGCGGGAGGACTTAATGTTGTTGGTACATAAGGTCATGAGTCACGCAGAATTGAGAATCAGGTGACGTTTTTTCTTTAATGCAAGCTGCTCATGCCAACGTTCTATTATTGCGTCATTAGTAAAAATAAGTTGCAGTACAAAATGTTATTTCATTTATTATTGTGTTGTTATTCACTATGTATCCGCACTTAAATCATATAAATGTTGCAGTTTTGTTAAGCTAACTGACGGAGTTTTTGTTTATGTGAAGAAAGCTCCCCCAAATAAGACATGGAAGGCTTGTGTACCCCTCTTTGTAGGGTTGGTTTTGGGTTCAAATCTAACCAAAACCAAAATTATGGTTTTCCCGTTTTAGAAAACTGTTTGGTTAGTACTAAATACTCTTATAAGGTTGACAAAATAATGTTGATTAAGCAAGTAGTATTGATGATATTCCGAAAGGTGTAGCAGGTTTTCTTGAGACAGCACAACAACCGAAAATCATCACGTGTGACTTGTCTCATCTTAATTTTTTTTTTTCTAAAACAAGTTTCCTTCTACTTTTTCTTTAGACTATAGTGTATGGAGTTCCCATGGAGTGTGCTATGATAAGGTAAAATGATCAGCTAAAGAGTGTAGTAAATGCTAGGGCTATCATCATAATCCAAGAAGGTAAGAACATATTTCCAACGCAAACTTGTCTTTGGTTATGAGCAATATGAACATACAAGTAATTCTATGCATGAACCATTATTTTTTCTTTTATGATTATGTATTTATGTACTATCATTTATTTCATATTTATTTTTTAGGTCTGTCTTTGGTTCATAACTCTTTATCGGTTAGAGAAATATCATCTTCAAGAAGTTATAATTATAATGTAATTGTTTTAGTTTGTTACTTTTTAAGTATTTCGCAATATTAACTAGATCTCCTTATGCTATAATGTTGATATGAAATTCTAATATTTCACTTTCCTACCGAAGACAATAAGTGAAATAAACTAGGCGAATCGGGCAAAGAAGAAGATGGAGCAAGTAACGGGTAAAAACAGTTATGCTCGAGTCAGTGAAGAGCTAAAGGTGATTGTATAAGATGGTGCAATTGTTAATGTAGCATGTCGATATCCGTTGTTAATACTCATTTTATTTTTGTTCAAACATACATCTGTGGGACAATATCAAAGTCGATTGGAAATGTTTCGTGCATGCTTCTCCAAACACGGAACTACAAAAATTGAGGAAACTACAAATGCAATTGTAAGTAATATGCTTATATATTCATATACATATCTTTTCTATGCGTTCTTGATGGTGTTAAAAATACATATCTTATTTTTGTTATCATATATAATACAGACACAAATGCAACAACTTAGTTCTAATCTTCCCGAGGGTTTGACTGATAATCCTGGACCAGATGATGTTTTTTCTAAGGTAATGGGTAAAGATCGAAATGGTGATGCAGTCATGTATGGTCTAGGTGTTCGTGATTCTGATGTTTGGGGTGTAATACCATGTCGTTCAGCATGTCGTAGAGAAACATCCAACTGAAGTCTAAATGTGAAGAACTTACTAGTACCGTGGTCCAGTTAGAAGCCCAGGTATCCGAGATGAAAGGGTCGAAGGATGATTCTAGTGTTCGATCATCTTTCCCTATTGTAACTAGTGGACCTCCATGTTTACGGGTATTTTTCTATATAAATCTTTAGTGTTCCACATTTTGCAAGTTATCTTTTGTACTTTATCATAAATATGTCATAAACAATAGGTACGTCACTATAATTTGCACAAAGTATGTGGTCAAAAAGAGGATTAGTATGTAATTTGGATACTTTGTTAGACTTAGTATATGTAGAAGCTGCAAAATAGAGGTAACTCTTTAGCTTGTAGACTCATCTAAAAATTGATTGTAAGTTGGTAATTAAATAACGCTTACATTGGGCTACACTAGAAAACAACAATGTCTATTGATGTTTATTTTTTAAGATTATTTTTTCTATAAAATGTTAGCCAGCTAGTGTAAAACCTTTTTTTTTTTTGTAAAATGATTTTTGCACTATAATGACTCGAGTTTAATATATAACTGTTTTTTGAAAACTAAAATCTAGGTCGGAGATGAAATTTTCCTCAAAAGCATTCTAAACCCTACTGAGCCTGGACATAAATAAGCTAGTTGGTGGTACAGAGACTGGGCCAAGTTGATGAGACCATATGGGTTATTTTCTGTCACACCCTCAAAACCCACTAATGGAGTTTTACCGTCAGAGGGTGTGAACTAACAGGATCGGAATCATCAGTTATAATCAAACCATAAAATAAAGTTTCAAAACCATGAAAATGTTTACGAGTAATTAAATGAGGAAGCGTAAAAACCTTTAATCTAAAGTTGCGTCACGCAGGACGACTTAACACCAATGATAACCGTTAAAAATAAGTTTCCATAATAAAAGCGTTTTCAAGCAATGCATGTCCTAAACCGCGCGTCCGCCTCGGCTACCTGAGAATAACATACTAAAAGTGTCAACACAAGGTTGGTGAGTTCACAAGTTATGTAAAAATAAATGTTTAGCGTTTGCGTTCAGCGTTTTGCGTTACAGATAGTGTTATGTCAATTATATATCTATAGGTAGCTAGCCTATAAAGCAAGTATTACTAAGTGTTCGACACCGAAGCTGACTCGTTTATTAAGTGCCTTGTCACCAGGTCCTCCAGACCATGGTACGTGTTAGCCAAAATTACACCCGCTCGACCTCCAGTCGAGTTTAGCGTTGGGTGGGGTTTGTCAAACCCAGTAGTACTACTCAACAGTGACTCGCTATTCTAAATATTAACCGGTTCGATGTGTAGGACTTCAAATGTTTCGTTTGCCACTTAGCCTTTACAAGTGATATATAATTTATAACAAAATCTTAAATGCGTTGTGGAGTATGTTATCTCCCCCAAGTGAAAAGCGTTTGAAAACAGTTTAAAGAGGGGAAAGTGAAACTCACTGTTTGCGAAGAATTTCCCAAATTAAATCACCAAGATGCGCGTCACAGAAAAACTCTCTCTAGCGTTCTAAAACAACAAAGAGATTTTTTTCTAAGTGTCGGAATATTATCGAGTCTCTAGACCCGGCACATAATACCTATGCACATAACATGTTTCGTGTTTCGTTTGTGAATCGTGTGTGACTTTAACAATGTATTTGTGATACTTTACATGTGTAAGCAATCATTTACGTGTCACGTATTCATAAAGTACATCACTAGCAATTACTTCCCGTAAGGGCAATTTGGTCAACACATAACAATTAACTAGCAACTATTCCCCATAAGAGCAATTTGGTCAAATTATGACAATCAATTAGCAGTTATTCCCCGCAAGGGTATTTTGGTCAAAACATAACAATTATATAGCAAGTATCATGTTTCATGCATTTTCACACAACTCAGCAGCTAGTTTCATCGAGACAGAAATCCTACTAGAAAGATTGTACTATTTCACCGATCATAGCATCTCAATTAATTAACCAAAAATCATCACAGAAGCATATATGTCTTAGGTTTCCAGAACATATTTTATTATATTTTTATTCCACAAAGTTTTCTCACAATCATTAAATCATTACAGCAAACTCATAACAGTCAAATTCATGCGCAACAGAATGTTATTTGCAATTCCCGTTAAACGAAAAATCCAATAAATGCAAGACCACTTGGGTTAGGTTCCTAACTCAATGAGTCAACTTCCAGAAGTGGAACCAACCCAATTGGTCTCGTAGTTCATGAGATATAACATTACAAAACAACCTAACAGCAGGTCTAACAGCTCAGCTTTGCACAACGTTTTTGTAAAATCATAAAAGTTAACCTTTACTTGTCCAAAAATTACAAATTTATACTCTATAGAAACTAGACTCAACCTAGTTTACTGTAGTACCAATAATCCCAACCAATTTTCACATTTACACTTCTTTACAGTCACTTAAACATCAAATACACATTCTGTCCAAAAACTGTTTGCATCCAAACTCAATATATTAACAACCTATGAACTATCATGCATTCATATAACACTCTAAACTCCATAAACACCATCCATGCACATCAATTACCCATTACATACATGATTAGGGTTTTTGTTTGAACTCCAATCATAGACACAACAATTAACATGCAACAACATTCAATCTAGTTATCAAATCGTTATCCAATCAACAACAAATCATATTAACTATACATACATGAAATCGGTCAAGCTAGGGTTTTCAATTAACCCATTAAACATCAACATCAAGCGATAAGGATGTAAAGGATGATCAATTATACCTTCCTAGCACCTAGTTCTTCAATCAAAAGCTTGAATTGAGGGTTGTATGTGTGTGTAAAGTCGACGGCAGCCAAGGGTTTGGGGTTAGAGGTTCCGATCGGGACTTGGGAGAATAATAATAATAGTTAGGGTTAAGTTATTAAGGATATATTTATAAACATAACAAGTTACACTCAAGTCCCTCCACTTTCAATTGTTGTTTCTCTAACTCAACTAACTTAGTTCTTGTTTCTTGTCTAGCATTACACACAATATAATCAAGTAACACATATGTTAACACATAATTATCACATAATTATTATGTTGACGTTTTTCGTTTATTCATCAACCGTTTGCGTCAACGCGTTTGCGTTTCGGTGCAAATCTCGAAAGACTACACATGTAGTAAGTGTTAAGCGTCATTTAAACCCTAGTTTAAATGTAATGAAGTGTGTGTTATAGATTCAATGATCTTTAAGTTTGAATTGACGGAGTTGAGTTAACGGAGTTAACCTGAAATTGACGATTGTCACATCATTCCCATGTTAAAGAATTTTCGTCCCGAAAATATGAGTCAAGTCGTGATGAGTGTCTGAAAGGATAAAAAAAAATTTTAGTTTGTCATATCATCCCCTAGTAGAAAGAAATTTTGTCCCGAAATTTAATTCATACCTCCGGTGATTTCTGACGGTTTGCCGGGTTTCGCGGTTTTCTGTGTTTGGTTAGCCCTTCAAAAAGGTGAGGATACTTTTTCATCATTTGATCCTCGCGTTCCCACGTGAACTCCGGTCCACGTCTCGAGTTCCAACGAACCTTAACGATTGGAATTTTGCTGTGCTTGAGCGTCTTGGTTTCCCAATCCAAAACCTCCACTGGTTCCTCAATGAAACGTAACTGTTCATCAACTTGCAGTTCCTCCAAAGGGACTACTTGGGTTTCATCAGATAGGCATTTCTTCAAATTGGACACGTGGAATACATTGTGTACGCCACCGAGTTCCGTTTGTAGGTCCAGTCGGTACGCCACCGGACCAATGCGCTCAGTTATCCGGTAAGGACCAACATATCGTGGGTTGAGTTTGTTTCGCTTACCAAAGCGAACCACACCTTTCCAAGGTGAGACTTTGAGTAACACTCGATCGTTCACTTGAAATTCGAGAGGTTTTCGGCGCTTGTCGGCGTAACTCTTTTGGCGATCTCGTGCTGCTGCCATGCGATTTCGGATTTGAACAATCTTTTCCGAAGTTTCGAGTACCAGTTCCGGACCAGTGATTTGGCTGTCACCCACCTCTGCCCAGCAGAGTGGTGATCGACACTTCCGTCCGTACAGCGCTTCAAACGGCGCTGCTTTAATACTTGCGTGGTAGCTGTTATTATACGAAAATTCTACCAAAGGTAAGTGAGGTTCCCAACTTTTTCCGAAATCCAATACGCAGGCACGCAACATATCCTCCAGGGTCTGAATAGTTCGTTCACTTTGCCAATCCGTCTGAGGATGGTATGCTGTGCTCATATCAAGACGGGTGCCTAGCGCGCTTTGCAGCGACTTCCAAAAGTGCGACGTGAAACGAGAATCTCGATCGGAAATGATCGAGACAGGCACTCCGTGTCTAGACACCACTTCTTTCATGTAAACACGAGTTAGTCTTTCCATTTTGTCCGATTCCTTAATCGCTAAGAAGTGAGCAGACTTAGTCAACCGGTCAACGATCACCCAGATGGTATCGCATCCCGTCGGTGTCTTAGGTAAACCCGTAATAAAATCCATTAAGATGTGTTCCCATTTCCACATTGGGAGTTCCGGTTGTTGCAGTAGACCAGATGGTTTCAGGTATTCTATCTTGACTCTGGCACAAGTCAAGCATTTGCTCACGTAGGTGGCAATGTCGGCTTTCATGTTCGGCCACCAGTAAAGTGCCTTTAAATCATGATACATTTTATCTGAGCCAGGGTGGATAGAATATCGGGACTTATGTGCTTCGTCCATCACTAGAGTTCTCAACTCTCCGAATCGTGGAACCCAAATCCGGTTCTCAAAATATCGGACCCCGTCCGATCTGGTTTCAAGTTGCTTGTTCATGCCCCGCATGAGTTCCGATGGAAGATTGTCATCTTTCAAAGCTTCAAGTTGCTCATCGCGAATCTGATCGGGTAAGCTGGCATGAATCGTGAGTTGCAATGCTCTCACTCGTCTGGGTTTATCTGTTTCTTTTCTGCTGAGGGCGTCGGCCACCACATTGGCCTTGCCAGGGTGGTACTTGATGGCACAATCATAATCTTTGAGCAGCTCGACCCAACGACGCTGTCGCATGTTCAGCTCCTTCTGATCGTAGATATGCTGGAGACTCTTGTGGTCGGTGTAAATGGTAAACTTGGTACCGTACAAGTAATGCCTCCATATCTTAAGAGCGAACACCACAGCTCCAAGTTCCAAATCATGGGTCGTGTAGTTCTTCTCGTGAACCCATAGTTGTCGAGAGGCGTAAGCTATAACCTTCTCGAGTTGCATCAGCACACAACCGAGACCTTGTATAGATGCGTCACAGTGTACCTCGAAATTTTCCGTTCCCTCGGGGAGGGCTAGAATAGGGGCGCTGCAGAGTTTGGTTTTCAATAGTTGAAAAGCGGATTCTTGCGCATCACCCCAACTGTACTTAGTACCTTTGTGAGTCAAAGCGGTGAGGGGTTGAGCAATCTTTGAAAATCCCTCGATGAAACGCCGGTAGTAGCCGGCCAGTCCTAGAAATTGTCGCACCTCAGTCGGAGTCTTAGGTGCTTCCCAGTTTTTGATGGCCTCTACCTTACCGGGATCGACATGGATACCATTCTCGTTGATCACATGCCCTAAAAAGTGAACCTCGCGAAGCCAAAATTCACACTTCGAGAGTTTAGCATACAGTTGTTCCTTCTTCAATAATTCCAGAATTACCCTTAAGTGCTCTTCGTGGTCAGCTTCGTTCTTGGAGTAGACGAGAATATCATCAATGAAAACAATCACAAACTTGTCGAGGTACGCCTTGCATACTCGGTTCATGAGATCCATAAATACGGCTGGTGCGTTGGTTAAGCCAAAAGGCATAACCGAAAACTCGTAGTGACCATACCGTGTTCTGAAGGCCGTCTTTGAAATATCTTCTTCGCGCACTCTCAGTTGGTGGTAACCGGATCGCAGATCGATCTTCGAGTAGTAACTCGATCCTTGAAGCTGGTCAAACAAATCATCGATTCGGGGTAAAGGATAACGGTTCTTGACCGTCACCTTGTTCAACTCCCGGTAGTCGATACACATGCGGAAAGTCCCGTCTTTCTTTCGGACAAACAAGACAGGGGCTCCCCATGGTGATGTGCTAGGTCGGATAAAACCCTTATCTAACAAATCTTGCAACTGAGTGGACAACTCCTGAAGTTCCACCGGTGCGAGCCGATACGGGGCTCGTGCTATGGGTGCTGCACCGGGTGTCAACTCGATTTGGAATTCGACTTGACGAATAGGAGGGAGTCCGGGAAAATCCTCTGGGAAAACTTTCGGAAAATCTCGCACAACCGGTATATCTTCAATTCGTTTCTCCTCCGCGGGTTTCTCAACAATTTGCGCCAAAATTGCCGGATGACCCTTTCGTAGATACTTCTGCGCCTTCATAAGGGTAATGATGCTGGTGGTCATGCCACTCCTCTCACCTCGGACCGAAATGATCTCGCCGGAAGGGGTAGAAATGTGAACTATCTTGTCGTGACATATAATCTCCGCTCGGTTCTCGGATAACCAGTCCATGCCGACAACGACATCGAAACTACTAAGCGTAAAAGGAATAAGGTCGATATCAAAAATATGACCTGACAGTTTTAACTTACATATCGCAAGTATATGAGTCGTTACTATAGTCTTACCGTCAGCTAATTCAGCAGGAAACTTAGCATCTAACGGAGTTGGAGTTAAGTCTAAGAGTTGGCTAAAGGCTTTCGACACAAAACTCCTATCAGCTCCAGTGTCAAACAATATAGAAGCAAAACAATCGTTCACAGGGAACTTACCAGTCATCACGTGCGGATCATTGCGGGCTTGACCCGACCCAATCACAAAAGCTCTACCTTTGCCATTGCTTCCACCATTACTGCCACTTCCATTACCCCCATTGTTGTTGTTCTGTTTCAGCTTGGGACAATCCTTCCTGAAATGACCTTCCTGCCCACATTCGTAACATCCCTTCGTCGTCATAGGTGGTTTAGGAGCACCCGTTGCCGCAAGGTCTCCTCTACACTCCTTCGCCTGGTGACCCATCTTTCCGCATCTCTGACACTTGACACGGTTACACGGGCCAACATGATGATAGTTGCACCTATTGCACTTCGGATGTTTCCCAGCATATCCGCTCGAACCCTGCCCGCTACCGTTGTTATTGTTGTTGTGACTTTGATTATTAAAGCTCCGAGTGAATTCGGGCTTACGGTAGTGTTGTTGCGGTGGGAGGTTCGAGGACGAGGATCTGGTGTTGTCAAACTTCCTCTTTCCGCTGCTCGGGTTGCTGTTGCTGTGGTTGTCATTACTCGGGTTGTCACGGGCTTTAGTGGTTGAACCCCTAGGTGGTAACGCACCTTGGGTCACAGCCTGATCCGTCAGTTTGTGAGCTAGACGGATCGCTTGTTGTATCGTGGCTGGTCTGGAAGACGTCACCATGCCTTGAATCTGCGGTGCTAACCCATCGATGTACATTTCAATCCTCTTACTCGGCGGATCCACCATCCGCGGACACATCACAGCCAACTCGTGAGAACGAGTAGTGTAGGCTTCAATTTCCGAGCCCACCATCTTCAGTGACCAGAATTCTGACTCTAACTTCGAAATCTCTTCTCTCGGACAGTACTCCTCTCGCATCATGTTTTTGAACTCCTCCCAGTTCATAGCATTAGCCAGTTCCAATCCAAGGATCTGCACGTTTGAATTCCACCAAGTGAGGGCAGAATCCTCAAGTGTTCCAGCAGCGAATTTGACCCTACTGGCAGGGGGACAATTGCACATCTCAAATGCCGACTCAGCCTTCTCAGCCCAACGCAGGAAGCCTATAGCTCCCTCAGTGCCGTTAAACGTACTGGGCTTGCAGTCAAGGTAGTTCTTGAATGTACACGTTCCACTTGGACCTCCAGCTTGATTCTGAACGTGTGCGGCTAAAGCGGCAGCTGCATGGTCGTTCAGCAGAGTTTGGAGTTCAGCTGCAGTCAAGTTGATGCTACCACGTCCATGTCCAGCGTTTCTTCCAGCCATTTCCTAGAATCACAGTATAAAATGTTAAACATGAATTTTTCTTTCATATACAACACACCATACATGTAATAAAAAGATAGGTAAGAAAGAAATAAGAAACAACATCACATCACAACCACATATTAATCTAATTAATAATTCATGATTAAAACCATTGTATTCGCTACAAAGTATTTCCAATCAATCCTTAAAATCATAGAAAAATAATAGTTTGGATGGAGACAACCCCTCCATCTAGGTGTCATCATCACTAGATGTCATCATCTGAGGACACCTCCGAGTGTGCCTCCTCCTCAGCCGGTTCTTCCTCCGGTTCTCCTTCGGGTTCCTCCTCGGGATCTTCCTCGGGATCCTCCTCAGGCTCCTCTTCGGGATCTTCTTCAGGTTCGGCCTCAGGCTCCGCCTCAGGCTCGGCCTCAGGCTCGGCTGCGTTCTGAGCAAGTTGCATTTGTAAGACATCGCAACGCTCTAGAGCTATCTCGATTCGGGTCCTTGCTACTTGGAGTTGCTCCTGCAAGTCTATCATCTCGGCTTGCATCTTCCTCATAATCTTCATTTGTTGATCACTAGCTTCTTTCATTTCCTTCATTGCCGCTGCCATGCGGGCAATCTCCTCCTTAGTCTCGGTTCCGTCTTTTAACAGTCCGGAAACGTTCGCTCTCGTATAGCGCATGTAACCCACGTCACGCTCCAAGCATGAAACAACATCTGCGAGAACTCGCTCTACAGGTTCGGTTATGGGTGGTAGGGTGTTGGGATAAGCAGGATGGTTCGGGTGAGGTAACGGGGGAACTTGTTCGCGATAGACCATACGTCTGATCATGTTAGGGTACCAATCCCAGCTAACGTCGTTTTAGTATATGCCTCCGGATAAGCGGTACCTCTTCGGTGCGGGAGTTTCGAGTTCCGGGACTACTCGGGGTGGCGATGCGGTAGGTAATTGCGGTTCCTTCCCGTGAGCGTGAGTCATCGGATCGGATGATGATGAGGGTGGCGTCGACATTCCTACAGGTAAGTCGTGTATGCACGCGCGTATGAGTGAAAGAGGTAAAGAGATAGGATAACAAAGACTACACAATTCTATGCAGTGCGTATCATTATAACTAATGGGTCGTCGCGGTTATAGTCTAGTATGCATGCAGCTTCTAGTTCGCTATAACCAATGGCTCTGATACCAATCTGTCACACCCTAAAAATCCACTAACGGAGTTTTACCGTCAGAGGGTGTGAACTAACAGGATCGGAATCATCAGTTATAATCAAACCATAAAATAAAGTTTCAAAACCATGAAAACGTTTACGAGTAATTAAATGCGGAAGCGTAAAAACCTTTAATCTAAAGTTGCGTCACGCAGGACAACTTAAAACCAATGATAACCGTTAAAAATAAGTTTGCATAATAAAAGCGTTTTCAAGCAATGCATGTCCTAAACCGCGCGTCCGCCTCGGCTACCTGAGAATAACATACTAAAAGTGTCAACACAAGGTTGGTGAGTTCACAAGTTATGTAAAAATAAATGTTTAGCGTTTGCGTTCAGCGTTTTGCGTTACAGCGTTTTGCGTTACAGATAGTGTTACGTCAATTATATATCTATAGGTAGCTAGCCTATAAAGCAAGTATTACTAAGTGTTCGACACCGAAGCTGACTCGTTTATTAAGTGCCTTGTCACCAGGTCCTCCAGACCATGGTACGTGTTAGCCAAAATTACACCCGCTCGACCTCCAGTCGAGTTTAGCGTTGGGTGGGGTTTGTCAAACCCAGTAGTACTACTCAACAGTGACTCGCTATTCTAAATATTAACCGGTTCGATGTGTAGGACTTCAAATGTTTCGTTTGCCACTTAGCCTTTACAAGTGATATATAATTTATAACAAAATATTAAATGCGTTGTGGAGTATGTTATCTCCCCCAAGTGAAAAGCGTTTGAAAACAGTTTAAAGAGGGGAAAGTGAAACTCACTGTTTGCGAAGAATTTCCCAAATTAAATCACCAAGATGTGCGTCACAGAAAAACTCTCTCTAGCGTTCTAAAACAACAAAGAGATTTTTTTCAAAGTGTCGGAATATTATCGAGTCTCTAGACCCGGCACATAATACCTATGCACATAACATGTTTCGTGTTTCGTTTGTGAATCGTGTGTGACTTTAACAATGTATTTGTGATACGTTACATGTGTAAGCAATCATTTACGTGTCACGTATTCATAAAGTACATCACTAGCAATTCCTTCCCGTAAGGGCAATTTGGTCAACACATAACAATTAACTAGCAACTATTCCCCATAAGAGCAATTTGGTCAAATTATGACAATCAATTAGCAGTTATTCCCCGCAAGGGTATTTTGGTCAAAACATAACAATTATATAGCAAGTATCATGTTTCATGCATTTCACACAACTCAGCAGCTAGTTTCACCGAGACAGAAATCCTACTAGAAAGATTGTACTATTTCACCGATCATAGCATCTCAATTAATTAACCAAAAATCATCACAGAAGCATATATGTCTTAGGTTTCCAGAATATATTTTATTATATTTTTATTCCACATAGTTTTCTCACAATCATTAAATCATTACAGCAAACTCATAACAGTCAAATTCATGCGCAACAGAATGTTATTTGCAATTCCCGTTAAACGAAAAATCCAATAATGCAAGACCACTTGGGTTTGGTTCCTAACTCAATGAGTCAACTTCCAGAAGTGGAACCAACCCAATTGGTCTCGTAGTTCATGAGATATAACATTACAAAACAACCTAACAGCAGGTCTAACAGCTCAGCTTTGCACAACGTTTTTGTAAAATCATAAAAGTTAACCTTTACTTGTCCAAAAATTACAAATTTATACTCTATAGAAACTAGACTCAACCTAGTTTACTGTAGTACCAATAATCCCAACCAATTTTCACATTTACACTTCTTTACAGTCACTTAAACATCAAATACACATTCTGTCCAAAAACTGTTTGCATCCAAACTCAATATATTAACAACCTATGAACTATCATGCATTCATATAACACTCTAAACTCCATAAACACCATCCATGCACATCAATTACCCATTACATACATGATTAGGGTTTTTGTTTGAACTCCAATCATAGACACAACAATTAACATGCAACAACATTCAATCTTGTTATCAAATCGTTATCCAATCAACAACAAATCATATTAACTATACATACATGAAATCGGTCAAGCTAGGGTTTTCAATTAACCCATTAAACATCAAAATCAAGCGATAAGGATGTAAAGGATGATCAATTATACCTTCCTAGCACCTAGTTCTTCAATCAAAAGCTTGAATTGAGGGTTGTATGTGTGTGTAAAGTCGACGGCAGCCAAGGGTTTGGGGTTAGAGGTTCCGATCGGGACTTGGGAGAATAATAATAATAGTTAGGGTTAAGTTATTAAGGATATATTTATAAACATAACAAGTTACACTCAAGTCCCTCCACTTTCAATTGTTGTTTCTCTAACTCAACTAACTTAGTTCTTGTTTCTTGTCTAGCATTACACACAATATAATCAAGTAACACATATGTTAACACATAATTATCACATAATTATTATGTTGACGTTTTTCGTTTATTCATCAACCGTTTGCGTCAACTCGTTTGCGTTTCGGTGCAAATCTCGAAAGACTACACATGTAGTAAGTGTTAAGCGTCATTTAAACCCTAGTTGAAATGTAATGAAGTGTGCGTTATAGATTCAATGATCTTTAAGTTTAAATTGACGGAGTTGAGTTAACGGAGTTAACCTGAAATTGACGATTGTCACATCATTCCCATGTTAAAGAATTTTCGTCCCGAAAATTTGAGTCAAGTCGTGATGAGTGTCTGAAAGAATAAAAAAAAAATTTCAGTTTGTCATATTTTCCACAATTCAAGATTGTATTGGTGCATCAATCGCATGGCCTTGTCCATTCATCTCGGTATGTATTTGTTAAACTTGTGATACGAATAATTTTATTAACATGGAACTTAATGCTTATACATAGATGGTTTATTTGTAGGTAGTCCATGAGGATTGAGGACGCATGATGACTTAGGATTTTATGGTGCTTGTTTCTTTTATTGCTTTTATTTTTTTTTTTGTTGAATGTTACAATAGTTTATGTTGGATAATGTTATAACTTATTTATGTTTAGTGTTTTCGTTATGAACAAGCTTATTTAATATAATGAAGTTTCATTTCTTTCAATATTTAGATGTCCATAACCGTATCGTAAAATTGTGTGTGGACGTTTAAAAAAGGGTTGTATAATATGATTTGTTAGGACTTTGAATTTTTGTCCTATTAAACGTTAGAAACATTGTAAAAGTGTCATAATATGTTTTTTTATGACGTTGTTTAAGTTGTTCGTAAACATATTATGCGACCATAAAATTTAGTTTCATAATTTTGTTTGGATATTAGGACCCCTTTTCTTGGTACTATAATGTTCTATCATAAGAGTCATATAAATTAATTTTTAAGGACACTTGTGTGTGTGTCAAAAGTTTACAATCAGGTAAGCACATGTCAAAACATTATAAAAGTGTCCTAATATGTTTTTATTGGGACGCTTTTTGGGTTGTTAATGAATATATTATGCGACCATAAAATTGGTTTCATAATCTAATTTGGGATATCATGACTTTTTTCTTGGTACTAAAGTACCTATAATGTTACATCATAAGGGTCTTATAAATTAATTTTTAAGGACGCTTGTATGTGTATCAAAAGATTAAAGGTAGGTAAGCACATGTCAAAACATTGTAAAAGTGTCATAATACGTTTTTATTGGGACGCTTTTTGGGTTGTTAATGGATATTTTATGCAACCATAAAATTGGTTTCATAATATTATTTGGGATATTAGGATGCTTTTTGAGTTCCGAAACTTATTACAACCCCTTTACATGAAACGTTTTTCTCGTGGGTCCTATTAAATGAAATGTTCTATAAAATAGCATTTTAAGATGCTTTTGTGTGTACTAAAAAGCCCTTTATGTTGTAGTGATAATTTCATTTTTAACCAAATACCCCAACGATTTTTTAACGGTTATAACTTTTTCATATGTTAATATTATTTTTTTAAAATTGCACCATAAAAACAAGAATATAATTCTCTTTAATTTGAGTATGATATTGTCATAGTTTCTTTTTTCAGTTAAAAAAATAAAATTTTACATAAAGTCGTTTGTCGTCCGGTTTTGATGGTGTTAAATTAATCCATGAGCCAAGCCATTATTAACGATTTTTTGTCACCGAAAATTGAAACTAAACCGTTAAAAATTACCCAACAAATCAAAGCATTAACAATGGTTAGGTTGCATTTCGTTTGTACTTTACGGTTACAAACGAAACGACGAGCACCCATAAATCTATAATGTGATTACCATATCCGTATTTCCCGCTGCATCGCTGCGGGCACCCGTCTAGTCATTATAACGAGTGAAATCGGTGGTCAATATAATCAATTCATTTATCAAACGATCTTTTTTTTCTACTTGGTTATGTCAGTGATGTCGTATATGGTATGAGGAACAATAATCATAAATAAATTCCAAGATTATAACGAGTGTTGTGGTTTAAGAAAGATAACAGGGTCATGGGTTGCGGATTTGGATGCTGGATACGGGTTACGGGTTATAGGGTAAACGGGTTAAGAGGTATAATATCCAGAATTTATGGATTAGTCCCTAGACTGTTGAGGTGGAAACATAATAGGGTTTAAGTTTAGTTTTGGGTTAAATTTGAATACTCCAATATAATTTATATATATTAATAAAATATGTAAACAATAATATTAAAATAGTAATAATGACTTTCTCCGAACATCGAAACGGGTCGGGTGATGTTTAATAAAATAATAAATTTAAATTCGAGTTATTACAGATACACAGTATTACACATTTGTAACATTTTTTTTTCTTCTGGTGAAGAGTAATAAAATATATGAAGGATGAAACAAATGAAAATTTGAAAATATATTTTTTATTTTAATTAAAAATAATTTTTAGAGGTTTTTTTTAATTTTCTCTCTCTTTGTGGCTTGACTTGTTTTAAAACCAAACCTAGCCGATAAATCTATGGTTTATTATATTATTTTTACACGCTGTTGGACACAAATTAGTTATTATTTTGTAATTTTGGTTTGAAAGCATGAAAAAGAAATAGGAGATGAAACAAAAGAGAGAGATAATATGACGTGGGCTAGGGTGTATGAACTGGGGGCCCAAACCCATTGAGAGATGGCGGGAAACACTACAACACCCCTGGTTGTTTCCCCGCCAAAAAAGTGTTACATACAGAAACAGATCCATCCAACCATCTGCCTCCAGTTTCTCTTTCTTTCTTTCTTTCAAGGTTGAGAGAAGCAAAGCAAAGCAAAGATGGATTCACAATCTTCCTATAATAAAAAGGTTGAGAGATTTGACTACTTCTGAGATTGGTCGGCTAGTTTCAGTAACAGGTGTGGTCACCCGAACAAGCGAGGTTAGGCCTGAACTCATTCAAGTGCTTGGAGTGTGGAACCATGTTGAGCAGCAGTATAAGTACACTGAGCCTTTGATATGCATGAATGCCACATGCTCCAAGAAAGGAAGGTGGACACTTTTGAGGCAAGAAAGCAAGTTTGCAGATTGGCAGAGGGTTAGAATGCAGGAAACATCTAAAGAAATACCTGCAGGATCCTTGGACGTTATTCTCCGCCATGATATCGTTGAGCAGGCTCGGGCTGGTGACACGTATGCCTATCTCATTTTCATGCTTTCATTCAATTAATTAATATCTTTGTTAGCTTGCTTTTTTTTTTTTTTTTTTATATATTTGCAGGGTCATCTTTACCGGTACTGTGGTTGTCATACCTGATATTTTGGCCTTGGCGGCTCCGGGAGAAAGAGCAGAGGTTCGTAGAGAAGGTGGTCAAACCCAACGCTCTGGTAGTGTTCAAGAAGATGTTAAAGGTCTCCGTGCCTTGGGAGTCAGAGATCTTTCTTATAAGCTTGCGTTTATTGCAAACTCAGTGCGGGTATACTATTTGGTTCAAACATCTTTCTATTGTGTTGATGAATCTAAGGATCCTTTAGTTTTGAAGCAAACTTGAGAGTTTATGTTGTCAAATGACGCAAAATACATATTATCAGGATTCTTACTTACTTACTTATGTATTAATGTGTCCATTTAAGCTGTCATTGAATTTGTTGGATTGTAATTTTCAACTTTTATGCAGATCTGTGATGGTAGAAGGGATGCTGACATTAGGAACAGGAAGAGAGATGCCGAGGATGATGACATTCAGCGGTTCACGGTTGGTGTTCCCTTACCTTTAAGGGTGCAAATGAACGAGCCGGCTCTTGAGCTACTCGAGATTGGCTCGTTAAAAGCTCGGTTCAAGCCGAGCTCAAGCCTTTGAAATAAGCTTGTTTAGTAAACGAGCCCGGGCTTCACTTATCACGTTGGCTTGGGTGCTTAAACGAGCCTATTATCTATATAACATTTATTTATTGTATTATACATATATATATAATATTTACTATATACAAAGTTTGATAAAAATTAACTGAGTATAAATTATAAACGAGCAAAGCTCGAGCTTGAAAATACGATTCAGAAGCCGAGCTTGAAACAAGCCAAGCTTGGGCTCGTCTCGGCTTGTTTGCACTCCTAAAATAATGTGAGTAGTTGTAATAACATTAGTTTCATAGTACCTAGAAGAACATGTTAGTTCTAGAGTGTTTTTTTCATCATGGATATTATGCCTCTAGTCTAAGAATATTCTTTGAACGGGTTCAATAAAAAATCATATATTTCATTTATTATTGTAGCCTGAGGAGATAGCCGAGGTTAATGCAATGAGAAACACCCATGAGTTTTTCAACGAGCTTGTTAACAGTATTGCTCCTGCTGTTTATGGTCATCAAGACATCAAACGTGCAGTCTTACTTATGCTTTTGGGTGGGGTCCACAAGTTTACTCATGAAGGAATCAATCTTCGTTTCTCAAGTACACAACAACTTTAGTTCCTAGATCTGTTTACACATCTGGATAATCTTCATCTGCTGCTGGATTAACTGCCACTGTCGCAAAAGAGCCTGAAACTGGAGAGTTTTGTATAGAGGTACACTCTGTTCAAATTCTTGAATATTAGCTTTAAAGATGACATTTTGACCAAAAAAATGCGTGTTTGGAGATTTTGTCTCAAACCCATGAAAAAATCGGATCTTTAATTGCCTACGCAATATATAACTAACATCTAAACATGATATCAAGGTATAAGATTAAAAGAACAGAATATTAGCATCATTAAACAGTAATATCATATTCAAGAAAAGTAATCAGAAGAAAGACCTTAATTCAAACTCATAAAAAAATCGGATCATTAGTCGCCTACGTGATATAAAAAAAACAGTTGAGCATGAATTTAGGATATATTTCATGTACTTTGAAATATGCTAAATCAGAGTAATTTTATGTTAACGAAAGATGTAGTCTGCATCTGATTATTAAATCTTTCAGAGATAGTTTTTACATTTTCTGTGTTTCTGGTTTCAGGCTGGTGCACTAATGCTTGCTGACAATGGTGTTTGCTGCATTGATGAGATTGACAAAATGGATGTAAAAGATCAGGTAAGAAGTTATCTCACTGTTTGATTCTTTATATGCAATATCTTAATGTTATTATTAATTATTATCTTTAAGGTTGCAATACATGAAGCAATGGAACAACAAACAATAAGTATTACAAAAGCAGGCATACAAGCAACATTAAACGCAAGAACATCAATTTTGGCTGCTGCGAATCCCACTGGAGGCCGTTATGATAAATCCAAACCGTTGAAGGTAAGATTATATATTGATTTGTTATATATATATGCTGTAATGTATTGCAATGTTTAACAAAGTTTGAAAGAATACTGCAGTACAATGTTGCTCTTCCGCCGGCCATTCTTTCACGGTTTGACTTGGTCTATGTTATGATTGATGACCCTGATGACACAACAGATTATAATATTGCTAATCACATTGTTGATGTGCATAAAAAAGGCGAGTTGCAGTTTCTAAAATGTTCACAACTGCACAACTGAAGCGTTACATTGCATATGCCAAGACCAAAAAGCCAAAGGTTCATTTTGCTTTTCCTTCATAGACATTTTACAAATAAATATATTAGCTGAAAATGGAACCTGTGAAATGCAGCTAACTGCAGATGCCAGAAAACTTTTGGTGGATTCTTATGTTAATCTGCTGTAGAGGTGATACAGCACCGGGAAGTAGAGTTGCATATCGCATGACAGTTAGACAGTTGGAGGCATTAATCAGACTGTCAGAAGCAATTGCCAGGTGTCACCTAGATGATGAGGTATCTTTTATATGTCTACGTCAATAGAAAAGTATTTTGGATGCCACGTGGCATAATTTTCCGCTTCCACATTCTTTTTTTCTTTGCCCAAATTTCCCCTTGATTTTTTTTCAAAAAGTTACTAAAATTACTGACTAGTTTTTTTCCATATCTTTCAATTTTGTTAATATTTTCTTACCTTTTTCTTTCCATTCTATTATATTATTAAATAAATAGATAAAACCATAATATATTATTTTGAAGTCTATATATATTAGTTTTGTTGTAATTATTAACTATCTTTATTATTTAGAACCTTTAAATATTATGGCTCTTATAATTATTAGTATTATTTAGTGTACTTGTACAGTTACACGCAAGTTTAATTTTATTTTAACTTGATATTGTCTTATAATTATTAAATTTTTATTACTAAGTATATAATATTTACATTTATTCAACCTGTGTAATACACAGCTTATAACATGCTTATGATAAATTTGGTCAATTTTGTTTTGCGTTTCAGGTTCACCCACGTCATGTTAAACTAGCAACTCAACTGCTAAAAACATCAATAATCAGGCATGTTTTAATGTTGATAGTTGTAAAATAGTTAAATAGTCTACTGCACAAACCAAATCTCACTAATTATGTATACGAACCTGCAGTGTCGAGTCAACCGAAATTGATTTGACCGAGTTTCAAGATGTTCCAGAAGATGGTGAAAATGGAGAAAATGATGAAGCTATGCCAGATGCTAACGCGGCCAATGAGCATTCAAACAAAAATGGTTTATGGATATTATAATTAAAATTTTATTAAATTTATTAGAGATTTTTAATTCCTTTAGTTTTGATTTTAAAGTGGACACTCGTTTTTCTTGTTCAGTAAACGCGGAAGAGAAGAAACTGGTTATAACAGATGAATACTTTCAGATGGTGACTCAAGCTCTTGCGATGCGTCTTAGACATCACGAAGAAACAGTTGCGCGAGAAGGTATGCAACGCTTAGTTATAAGCATGACGAGTTAGAATATTAGACGCTAGTTGATGTATATATATTTTGTTGTTTTTCAGGGAGCGGGTTAGCTGGAATGAGGCAAAGGGATTTGATACAGTGGTATGTGGATCAGCAGAATGAAAAAGAAAAATACACATCCGTAAAAGAGGCGAAGGCGGAAATCACCAAGATTAAAGCTATAATAGAGGTAAAAGAAAGTTTTTGTAACCCGTTTACATACAGATGGGTTGATTGTAGGGTTGTTTATTAGTTCGGTTTTGGATTTTACCCGGTCTTAAACGTAAAACGAATAAGATAAGCGTGTCATCGAACCAAATAAGATTTAGGTTTGGTTTTGGTTATAAGAACCGAATAAACTAAATTTAACCGAATTGATTTTTAATGCTGTAAAATCATTTTTTTTTAAATAATTTAGTTTATTTGTTATTATACTCTACAAGTAATATATAAAGTTAAGTTAATTTAGTCTAAATTTTTTATTAAGCAACTACTTTGATCTATTATTGTATACAGATAAGTAAATTTGGTATAACTCTTTGTTAAGTAACTAATTTATTTAAAGTATTGTACAAAGATTAATTATGTTATCATAAAAAATTGGAGGTTAAGAAAAAAACTTGTCTAGTACTGGATATATCATATATGATATTTTCTTAAAAAATGATGTTGATACTTGGTTAATACAGGTTATTCAGTTATAATCGAATTCAAAATTTGCATAACCGATTTGGCTCATTTTGTGATGTGATTCGACCTCTTATTCTAGT